>NW_027106076.1:315017-315796 GCF_000696795.3 Halyomorpha halys | reverse complement strand
AGATTGTTTTAATTTTCGAGTTACGTCTCCTATTGTTTGACTCGTATGATTGCTTTATGTGACAAAGGTATTCCAAAAGTATTTGATAAAAATTGGTTTAACATTTGGAAAGCTGTAAATTATTCTCCCATTTCTATGTTCATCCCGTGAGCACTGCCAAATTTTGCTTTCATTTTCCTATGTCCATTCATTAGATATAAAATTAATTTCACAATTTACACTGTCACTTGCTTCTTAACTATCAGATACTATAATTTTATGCCGATTCCGAACAGGACAAACAATTTCCTCGCAGTCATTATCAGATGGAATAACTAATTGCTTTCTCTTTGTACTTGTCGAACATTATATAACATGGGTTGAAGAGATTAAATCTATTATTAAATTTTTCAGTGTTATAATAAGATGTATTACAAACTACAAGAATTTTTGTGTAAAAAAATCTGTACAACATACCCTGTCGATTCTAAAATATTTCGAAGATATTGATGATGCTACGTGATGTTGTGCACTCGAGAACTGTATGAATAATGAACGATCCAACTGTAAGCCAACGTGGTGGAAACACCGTTTTTGTTTCTGAGACAAATGCCTATCAACATGGTATACATGTCGCTGGCTGTTTTGGAACAAAAGGCTCTGTCGCACGTCTTTACAACACAAGTGGTCAATTAGAGAGAGAGAAATACTTTATTCATTTATCTATGCTCCCCAAATACATTAGGTTGCTATCTCACACAGCATACTTATCAATCCGTAATCGGACATATATACATTCC
>NW_027106076.1:305626-311303 GCF_000696795.3 Halyomorpha halys | reverse complement strand
CCGTGTCTCCGACTTTTGTAAACGCGACAATATCGCCATATCTTACGGATCCATCGGTGTCAATACAATAGACCTCCTCGAAGCAGGTGAAGTCTTTTCTTTTAAGGAACTTCATCAATTCTTCTTTGACCCTGTGGTGCCGGTGTGTTATAAGGAGGGGGACTTTCCCAGCACATGAGCTGGTGTTTCAGACTCTGCCAAATTTGCGACAGAGGGACCCAACTTCTCCTTGCTGTCCACTGGCTCCTGGGACTCCACGCAGGGGTGCGTAGTTGATATTAAGTTTCAGAGCGTTCGCCCATTCTGACCCCGAGAGTACCTGCTTGTCACATACATATCTATTTCCTTTCGGGGTCTCTTTGAAATGGCGAACACCGATACCCTGCCATCTGCAACTGGCCAATGATGGCCTTGATACTCCTGCGGATATTGGTATCAATGCCCTCCAATACCGCAGGACGTATCTTTGTAAGGGGAGCAGTCTGGAGAGGGTAAACAAGGCCCGGGAACAAGTATTGGTTGACAACGATGATCTTTTGTTCCGGTTTGAGGAGGCATGAGCTCACCAACTTATCGAGGTTATTATTTAATTTTGTCACCACCTCTTCTCCAAATACTAGCTCTCCCGAGAATGTACATCCAAGATATTTGATGGTGTCCTCGGCTTTTGCCGTTTGGATGACCTCTGTATTCTCAAGGGAGAGCTTTGTTGACTGCAGCTCTCCTTTGTCCAACACGATACCCACACTTTTCTTTGCGTTAATTCCCAAAACAATCTCCGCGAGCAGCCTCTGGACACCATTTATTATTCTTTCTGCAGAACCCCTGTCGCACGCCGTTACAGCCTGATTGTCTGCGAACCCTGTGAGGACCAACCTTATATAAGTAGAATGACAAAATTAAAGAAGTAGATATAAAGTTATATGAATATATACAAATAAAAGTAATTAGATGTGATGAATATATCTAATAAAGTGGGTGAGGGAAAATAGAATAAGGAAAGAGAGGAAAGATGGTAGAAAAGAATAAAAGGTAATTAATAAATGGATAAGCCATTTAGAGGCAGTTCCAACACCAATCGGGGCATCCCGGTGAAAACAGGTGAAACACCTGAGGGCATAATATGTTCGATCGGAGCGGCATTGGGAGTAAAGCTCGGCCCGGAACCTGGACGCGGTGGAAAGAAAAAGGCCCAGAGTAGAGGATCCTCGCCCGCCCGCGATAGTGGTGCGATTCGTTAGCCAGACTGTTCGCGATGAGGTGATTCGGCTTCAAAAGGTAAAAAGAGATTTCACTACCAGGCATCTCAGCTGGGACAGCGACGAAAGGATCTATATAGGTGAAGAGATGACCCCCGCCAATAGACACCTGTACTGGCTGGCGAGGCAGGTGAAGGTAGCTGGTAGATTGAGGTATGTCTGGTTCGCTCGAGGGAGAGTCAGATGCCGCCGAGAAGATGGCCAACCTGTTGCCACATTGTATTCAAATTGGCAAATAGTGAATGTACCCTCTCCCTTGATATTAACCCAAGCATCCATTCCAATATATTTTCAATTTTCCTTCCTTACTCCTATAATAAATTTGATCCACTCCTCATTCTTTGACACTCTTTCCATTAGTCCTACATGACTAGCATCCTAACGACCTGTCATGTTAACTCCCAATCCCTTCTGGCACATTATGACGAATTTCTCGATTACTTCTTCCAAAATTTCTACCACACCATTGCAGTCTCAGAAACGTGGCTTAAACCCAATATCCCAACTTCCTCTATCTCCATCCCCAACTATACCCTCCTTCGTCATGACCGAATAGACCGTACTGGTGGTGGAGTTGCTCTTTATGTTCACGACAGCCTGAGGGCCAAAATCCTTTTAAAGTCTCCCTCCCTTGACACCCCTCATCTGGAATACATTTTTGTACAACTTATGTCATGCTCCTTTTCCCTCCTCTATATTGTTATCTATCGCCCACCTCGAGTTCGTTTTGATGATGCATTTGAATCCTCCTTCCTTTCATATATTCCTCTCTTCCAAAACATAATAATCGCAGGTGATCTCAACACGAACCTTCTCACAGACTCTCCCGATCGATCATACCTTATGGACATAATTTTCTCCCTAGACCTTTATATTGTTCCCTACCAATCCACACATCATACTCAGTCCACTGATACCTGGCTAGATGTATTTATTATTGATTCCCCACAGAACCTTTTATCCTCCTCCCAAATGCCTATGTCTTTTCTTTCCTCCCATGACCTAATCAGAATTTCCTACAACATTCCCACTCCCTTGCTTATGCCAAAGACAATTAGTTGGCGAAACCTTGATTCCTTAACTATAGAAAACATTGGTCCCTACCTTGAAGAACTTTCCCTTTCCTTAGAACCCATCTATTCACTTTTATCCATTGATGATATGGTCGAATGCCTATCCTCAAATCTCCTTAAATTCTTAAACCAACATGCTCCTCTTAAAACCCGTACCTTCAAACGCTCTCCGGCTCCCTGGATCAACTCAGAAATAAGAAATTTAATGAGAAAACGAGATGCTGCCAGAAGACGCTTCAGACGTACCCGAAGTTCAGAGCACTATTCCATCTTTAAGTCTCTCCAAAACCTTACCCAAACATTCTTACGCCGTGCCAAGAAGCAGTACTTTCACAACATCCTATCCCAAGCACCTGATCCTAAATCTAAATGGAAAATCCTTAAGATCCTCTCCGTTATCATTCATAAATCCTGTCCATACTATCCAGTTGATCCAGACGAGCTTAATACTTTCTTTGTTGCTCCTCCTCCTTCAACAACCTCATGCGAATTTTCATCTCTTCACATCCCATTTGATCCCAATAACTTTTATTTCCTAAATGTTTCTCCAGATGATTTAATCTCAGCAGTCCTCAAGTCCAGAACTAACGATTACGCCCCAGACGATGTTCCTGTAAAGATCATCAAACTTTGTCTCCCTGCTTTCCTGCACATTTATAACTTCTCCCTGCAAAATTCCGTTTTTCCCAAAGCCTGGAAGAAAGTCCTCGTCCGACCATTGAACAAAGTACCTTCTCCTTCAGTTTCCAACTTTAAACCAATATCCATTCTATCCAATTTGGTTAAGACACTAGAGAGATTAGTCCACTCCCAACTTAATAATTTTCTCGAGCAAAGAGCTCTCCTTAATCCTTTCCAATCCGGTTTTCGCTCCCAACATTCCACTTTATTGAAAATTTCCCAAGACCTCCAATCTGCTATAGACAATCATCATATAACAATTTTAGTTCTTTTTGATTTTTCTAAGGCTTTTGACACAGTAAGCCATAAGATCCTCCTTAATAAACTTCAAAACCTTTCCATGTCAAATAGTGTCCTAAAGTGGTTCCTCTCCTTCCTGTCCCATCGTTCCCAAACAGTCGTCATTCCGAACAAAACTCTTTCCTCTTCCCTGCTTCTGTCATAAGGTATTCCTGAGGAATCCTCACTTTCACCAACCCTTTTCTCCATTTATTTCAATGTTCTTCCTGATTCCATTCACCGCGCACAGTACCACCTATAGGCAGACGATCTCCAAATCTATCTGTCCTTCCATCCCTCCTAAATGCTTGAGGCCATCCAAAAGATACAAGAAGATATTGACAGCATTAACGCATGGGCGTCTAACAATGATTTGAAGCTGAATGCCAAAAAAATGAAGGGCATTCTTATTGGTTCCAAGCGCCTCCTTCATACCCTCCCTTACTGTCCTCTACTATTCCTTAACAACCAACCGATTCACTTCTATCCTACAATAAAAAAAACCTGTGTCACCTTTGATCAACACCTCTCAATAACAAAACACCTGTGGAATAACCACATTTCCCAAATCACACGCAAATCCATAACTGTACTCAAACAATTCCTAAAATTCCGTAATTTCATTCCTCAGAACACTCGTCAGCTCCCAGTAACCTCTTTCTTCTTCCCCCACTTCGACTACGGATCCTTGGTGTATGGAGGGCTATCTGCAGGACTAGAGTTGAGACTGAAAAGACTCATGAATTGCTTTGTAAGATTTATCTTTGGGTTCCCTAGGCACTCTCAAGTCTCCCGCTAGTATTCTGAGTTGAAGTGGCTCTATCCAACCTCCCGAAGGCAATACCTCCTTGGTGTTTTTCTATTCCAAGTTTTTAACATCAAAAAACCTACCTATATCCTAGATCTCCTCACTCTTCGTTCATCCATCCACTCATTAAACACCAGATCCCATCCGAATGATTTATATATGTCCTCCTATAGAACCTCCTTCTTTAGCAAATCCTTCGTCATACGTACAACCTCCCTCTGGAATTCTCTTCCCATCTTCATTCGCCAGTCCTCATCCATTCTTTCCTTTAAACAACACCTATTCCTTCATTTATTGAATAACCAAACCTCCACATCTTTGTAATCAAATAATTAGGCATGTATTGATTAACATTAAAAACAGTAGTAAAGCCAATATACCAATGTAATTTCATTCTACTAATCTGAAAATTTGTAAACGCTTGCCAGATAAAAATCTCACTATATGAACCATGTATTTATTCTTAGGGGACATATGTCCCAGAATAAAGTTATTTTTTGATTGATTCATTTAATCCCAAGTTAACCATAATAACCCCTTATTCCAGTTACTACTGTAATTCTTATATATTGGCGAAACCAAAAACCTTCTCAAAAGACCGTATCACTTAACATAAATGTTCCATTTCCTCCCATAACTCTTCTGCTTCTAAACTTTCTGAATGCTCCTTATTCTTTTGATTTTGACAATACTGTTATACAAACCTAAGTCTGAAACCATGACTAGAGACTGATTTCCGAAATCATCTATATATACTTAGAGAAAATTCTTAAGTAGAGAAAGTTGAGACTGCCAAGATATAGTACTAAAAAATCACACAGTAGACAAAGAGATAGTATAATGTTGTATTTTACCTACTCATTGATTAACCGTTGATAGTTTATTCTGAATGATGTCACTATTGTTCAATATTTCGCTTGTTGCTACATAAGAGTTTATCAGAATATAATTCCCCTTTCTTTCCATTTCTCCATATTTAGAAATGTCTTGTAACATAAGTATTTGAGTAAATACAGATAATTTTTGTTTCTTGTGATGAAAATGTTATTTTTTATTTCCAGGTGAATGTTCTGGGTGACTAAAGTTGGGTTTCTTTTAAGTGAATTGTATTGTGGTTTCTTTGGCAATTGTTTAAAATTATGTTTCTATTTTTCATTAAGAATTACTATGGGGTATCGATATTGAAAAAGGAGGAAGAGATGGGAGCTAAAGATTATCATTCGAGAATGCTAGATATTGGAAATCAGGGTTTGATATTAGTAATAGCATAGCAAATTAACATTAATATTTGCTAAAAAATATTCATGTTAATTGACATTATGTAAACAAGATGTTAATTTGACAAAATTTTAAATGTTTTAAAAGAATCAATACAATTAAAGGATGTAAAAGATAATCAGCACTACTAATGTTAAAAATGAGAATTCAGAGCATTAGGAAAATAAGGAATATTCTTTAGGTATTGGTAAAAAAATAAATAAATAAAAAGTAAGAAAATATAAAATTTATCTTTAACTTACATTAAATATCTATAATATTAATCTAACATCAATGGTTCTCCATTAATTGATTTTTGT
>NW_027106076.1:297081-300840 GCF_000696795.3 Halyomorpha halys | reverse complement strand
ATAAGGACCATTAGTTATGTTACTCTCATCTAAATTTTCTCAGTTCACATATACCATCATTTTAAACTTTTCTATTTAAAATATTTTTAAGAACTTATAATAACCCAATTATATAATTACTACACTAGTAAATATATTAATAATTACATTCGGATGTAGAAGGCTTCCTGGCTCTTCTTTTAACTGAGTAGTATTGAATGATATAAAAGTTGTAGGTTCAGAAACAACTGACACTTCATCCTTACGTTCTTTTGAACTGAATGATTCTTGAATAAAATGAGGAGCATTGATCTGATCTATGATGTTACTTCTATTTTCTGAAGAAAAAATAATCACAGAACATTAGTAAAGATTAATATATTGATAAACATAATTATAGCAAATAAATAATTATATTGTACATTTCAATAAATAAACATTATAATGAATAATTTGTAATAACTCAAAGTTCATTATTTTAATTTTCAACTAGCTCACTCATATTTTTTACTAATGAAGAGTCCTATCCTAAAGACAATTTCAATCATACCCTCCCTCTTCTTTTTAAGGTTGGTGCTGGAAGACACAAAAAGCATGTGTGAAAGACACACGATTTTCCACATATTAAAATTATACTGGGTCTCCCAGCTCCTCACGGGGCATGATAGTTTCCGAGCAAAGCTACAAAGAAGGGACATTGATCTCTCATAAGCCCTAGTTGCCGGGTTGGGAGACCACCGAGCACATTGTACTCGCCTGTATAGCCTAAGGAGAGGAGAGCTCTACGTCCTGTTGGAGAGCTATCTTCTTCAACTAATGACCAAGGAAACTACTTGTACTAAAGGCCTTTGTGTAGAGGTGGAAAGAAGTAGTTAGTCCCACCCACTTCTCCTTGGGTTGGAGATTAGGAGACGGACCAGTGAGGCCACCGGACAGAACAGAAGAGGATGGTGGCAATGACAACAGCAAGCTGTATGCACAAATATTGGGAAATCATGACATTTGTTATGATTGTAGCAGTAGGTTGTAACATAGGCATGAGTTGCTTCCCACTGCAGAGAAATTGCCTAACAGGCAGAGTAGAGTGAGAAATAAAAAAAATAAAAAAAATGAAAGTAAGATAAAAATATATTTTAGACTAAAAACAACTCTTGTGTTCATCATTACCATTTGTAATAATCTAATGAATAAAGTTGCAAAAACAATAAAACTAACTCACCACTATATAAACTATCAAGTTTTTTGTTTTTATCGGATAATGCTTCAGAAGCAGCTTTATTTAGCCTTTCTAATAGTTCTACACTATCAAAAATTGGACTTTTCTTGACTCTCTCTTTCTGCTTTAATGAAGGTGACCTGCTTCTTTTGTTCTTTGTGCTGGATGGGCTTATTTTACGATCTTTAGAATATGATCTATCTCTGTTACGAGAATAAGAAGATCTGTTAGAATTTGATCGTGATCTTCTTTTTGAATGCTTTTCACTTCGTCTGTATTGGCGATGTCTAGATGAAGACCTATCTCTAGACTTTCTTCGATGCCTAAAATTATAATTTAGAAAATTATTTGAAACAATAGTTAATTAATCAATAAACCAAGGTAAGCTAAAAATAGACTATAATGCCAAATTGGATTGGTCATTTATTGGAAGATAATTGATTGATTGTGTGTAATTACTAAAATAAAAATGGTCCACTCTGAAAGCCGTGCAATGTGGGACAAAACGTTGGCTCATAATAAATTTATTTACTATTTGAGTTATTTTGACCGCAACTGGACCATTTTTCTTTTAGTAATTATATTTACATAAAATTATAACAGATACACAAAAGTCACATAATTTTTCTAATTACTTTCTGGTAAATCGAAAGTTTTGATATAAATCTACTGGTAAATAGATATGTAAAAAAAACCTCACATTTTACACTTGTTTGATTATTTGTTAGTAACTGATATAATAGATGCCTATTGTTTTGTTTTTTTTCAAGTTTTCAGTATTTGTTTGCTTCTGGAAATAATTGTTTACCACCACCACTCAGCCCTTCCATCCTTGGTTGTTTTATCTCATTTCTTGACATAACTTTGTGGTACTCAGACGATTGGACAACATTTACTTTTTTTGTAAGCATTATTTGATTTAATATATTATTCACCTACTTTAGTTATCATATTCTTATTTTTATGCTATTGTTAAAGGTACTTTTATTTTGTTTTATATATCCTTTGTTTTCTCTTATTTAGGTTATTATAACTATTATCTACATCATTACTTACATCTTCATTACTAATTTTAGCTCTATTATTTATCTTATAATTTATAAATTTTCTCCCTCTATCTGTCATTTTACTTTTTCAGATCTATATCTCTTGTATCTCTGATTCATGTTTACTTGAAGATGTTCCCCATGTTAGGGTCGAAACATCAGCTATATAATTTAGTAAACACAGCCTAATTTCCTATTAATTACCTATGATTTTCCTTCATTTAGTCAATAATTCTGAGGCCAAATAGATAATTCTTCAATCCACGATTAAGTAAACAACTTTACACATTTATTGGTACAAAAAATAAGCCTTAACATGAAGCAAACAGATTTGATAATAAATAATCAGAAACAAAAAAAAATTAAATTGATTTTGTCAATTTTCGAAATTTCTTGATTTCAATTTAGCTCTTCCTTTCATATTATTATTTTTAATCTAATGGGTACTGTATGTCTTTATTACACAGATATTTTAGATAAATAACGAGAAACAAAAAAAAAAAAAAAAATTAAACTGATTTTGTCAATTTTCAAGATTTCTTGATTTCAATTTAGGTCTTCATTTAATATTATTATTTTTAATCTAATTGATACTATAATGTTACATCAAGGTTTGAAAAGCTCATCAAAATCTTATACCAAATTTTTTTGACACAACTTTATAAATAGAACTATTTTTTTTTTTGGGCCATTTTACATGAAAAATTTGATGAAACTGATAAAAGTAAATGAACTTTACTACTATATGCAAGCAGCACCAATTTCATATAATAAATGGATTATGGATAGTAAATTCCAAAAAAATGGAAAGGTTATTCTCAAATCTTTGAAGTTAACATATAAAACTAAAACTTGAATACTTTTATATATAATATTGAAACATTGAATAGTATTAAAAAAAGAATCATGATCACATTAAACTCAATTAAAGTCAGTGAGGTTTGCAAAGGCATTTAGAAGGATTTTTCACCTTTCGAAATTTCCAATTTAGATTTATTTTTTTTTACCAATTTTTTTTTATTTCCACAAATTTTTAATCCAATTTAATTCAGTAGTTTTAGAAAGAATAGAAAAAGCTACATTATGAAACATATAAATGGCAACTCCGCCCAAGCCAGTAAGGTTATTTGTTGATTTCAGTTTTTCATCATTCTGTTCACTTCCCACACATCTCTTCTCTCTTTACTCCCTTCTTATTCACTTTTCTGACACTCTGTATTTATTTTAACTTATTACTTTATACTCATTTGTATTACTGTGCATCTTTTACCCATTTGATCATATACATAATTTTTTTCTTGTCCATTACATCATATATATAATTTTCTTTCATAATTTAATAATCAACAATATTATATTTGATCTTCTGTTAGTATCATCTATTATGTACTTAATTAGTTCCATATTTTTCCTAGTTTGTTTGATATTGGGAAATCATGACATTTGTTATGATTGTAGCAGTAGGTTGTAACATAGGCATGAGTTGCTTCCCACTGCAGAGAAATTGCCTAACAGGCA
>NW_027106076.1:283234-296986 GCF_000696795.3 Halyomorpha halys | reverse complement strand
AACAATAAACACATCATTATGAAACATATAGTGTACCAAAATATTATTAAATTTAAGAAACAGAAATTTATCTTTATATAAATCATGAAGATATAATTTTGTTTATTAAAATAATATGATACTGTGATTTCAAACCTAGAATATCTATCAGGACTTCTGGAACGTTTGTATTTTTTACTGCTCTTCTTGTTCTTCTTACTTCTTGAAGAATATCTACTACTACTAGAAGAATGACTAGATGACCTGAAAAAGTTATAAAATTTTAGATGACCTTGGTTTAATCACAATATACACTGTAATTAAATTATGAAATGTAAATTTTCTAAGACTATCAAATTTATTCCAGTTATCAATGAATAAGATTGTTTCTATTATTTAACAATGGTTATTCCTCTGTTATTTACACTCTTAAGACAGAGAGAAATGATTTATTTAGCCATGCTGCCCACATACGTTTGGTTACTATAATACACAGCATACCAATCAATCCGTGATCGAACATATATACACTACATATATATACATGATATAACAACAATATTTTTAGTTTTTCTATTTTTTCCTTTTACAATCAATAATCTTCTATACACTAAATACAATATATTATAACTATTTTTTCCCCCAATTATCAATTTTACCTCATTTACAATCCAATTCCATTTATTTAGTCATTTTATTCTCTTTTATTTTATAAAATAATATACTTCTAGACTAAATATAGTTTTATAATTCTGACCAATATTACTCAGGATAAGTAAAAAGTAATGAGGTAGAGGATGCCTTATCAAAGGATACCCCAGAAGATGCTAAATGGAAAACCAGATGGAAAACGAAAAAGAAGACATCCCTGGATCAGATAGTGGAACGATGGGGCCGTCTGTAGCTCAGGGACTTGAATTTGCAGTCTGGGAACTACAGCAGCACTGGTTCGAATCCGGCCTGGGAGGGTTGAATTTTATTTCTGTGGTGGTCCCATGGAATGAAAACTTGGTGTTAAAATAGAGTGGTACCCTGTAGATAACCACCTTCCTCCCCTGTATATCAGAAATGACCAGGAATGGGGGTCACATGAAAAATTAAAAAAAAAAAAAAAGATGGCGGGAAAATGTGGAGGAGGATCTAAGACAGTTGAATGTTCAAAGATGGAGAGAGCAAGAGATCGTGGAGATTGACTGGCTGTGGTGGAGGAGGCCCTGGTTATTGTAGGACCTTAGTGCTGGAATAATAAATAAATATATATCTCAACGCACAATCATCAATGAAGAGTAATCAGGATAACATTATTCTACACACTTCTTTGTTTGATATAAATAAGAAGTAAGACTTTCTATGCTAAACAAAATCATTCAAATCCTCTTCTTCTTTTTCATTATTAATTGCAGGGCATAATTCTAGATAAAACATAATAATTACAATCAACTTTAAAAATAATGAAAGCTATGATCATTATATGCCAAGAGGAATGAACAGAAAGGAAATTGTTGATTTACTAGAAAAAGAATATTATATACACCCACATGAAAAAAAAAAAAAAAGATTCAATACAGAATTGGAGGTTTCAAGAAATCGTTGAAGACCAACATTTGGTTCGAACCTAAAGATAGAGACCTAAAATGACCTGGACACAAAAGAAATGACTATCAACAATGATAGGAAAATTTCATAAATAAGGATTTACTTTTATTTCAGTCCTTTTAGCTATAAAAAGTTACCTTAAAAAAAACAATTGACTAGTTTCATATTTGTACCCATATAAGCAATAAGGAACTAACATTTTTGTGAAATTGTGTTTTCTAAGCTATATCTTTCATTATTCCAAGGCTTTTCAATATACAACATACTAAAAAATCAACTCGGGGTCTACCACTCCTCTATATCACTATGAAATACATATAGAGCCTTGGGTTTTTGTACCAAAATGAAAAAAAATCATAGGAATAGATTAGAAAATACAAGAAAAAAATGTTTGTTAGTTCCTCGTTGCATATGTAGTTCCAATTATTTGTTTAAAAAAATTCAACTACAAGACACTAATTATAAATACATCGAGATATATAAGTTATTAAATAAATTTGTTTTAGAAATACTCTTAAACACCTTTAATATATTTTAGTTGGCATATAGTAAAACTAATAAATGTCATTACTAAAAGATTATGAGTTACGCCCATTTCATAATTAATATGAAATATAAACTAATCCACACAAAAAAAAAAAAAAAAAAAACCAAAGGGTTTTTTTAATAATCATTATATTTTACTTATTAATTTTGAATAAGTACCTATTTCTAGACCGTCCAGACTTTTTTCTTCTATGGTAATCAGAAGAGTCAGATTCACTAGAATATTTGCCCATTTCACATGAAATAAAATTAAACAAAATACAACATTTAAAAAATAATTAATTTTTAGTTTAAGATTTTTCGAGAAAACCCTAAGAAATATCCTTTTTTCCTATGTCAGAAGTTTGAAACTCGCTTAACCAGATTTGAGCCATTCCAGAATTTGAAAACAAGCAATCTTTCGGTAGGTTACATTAATGGTTTCATCCAGTTCTACCAGTTTAATTCTCCTTTCTCCAAGATTAAAAGAAGCTGAAGATAAATATTAAATTATAAGTAAGAGAAAAAAATACTTTTCATGATATGAAAACCGAACATATTTCTATATTTGATTAATTATAAGTAAATTATCAGGACAAAAAATCTCAATCAAATATACGAATTTACTCCAGTTACTCAAATATTAGTTGATTCTATTATTTAAAACAACAAATTTTATTCTTTTAGTGATATTAGAGGTTATTGCTAATTTTTATTTTATAATTAGTAACATATAGGTATACTTTTCGCATTTTTAAGTATATTATTGTCTTGCTTTATAATCATGGCATCACTGTCTTGTTACTATTACACATGCAATTTTCAGAAAACGTGTTACTTCTCCTCTTTCTAAAGTTATATCAATAGACGCTCCTTGTTATGTTTAATTTCGGACCTAGTAAGCATATTTATTCTAACTACTGTCAAGAGCTGCGATTATCCTTCCTTAAAATAAACATTTGCCGGGTGAATTGAAGGCTAAGCACATTTGGGTCGTCAAGAAGAATGGCGTCCGATCAACATATAAAAAACCGAATGCAGGTTTTCAAGAACAAAGGAAAAGATCAAGATGTAAGTTTATATATTTTAATGATTTATTAATCACAATTTATTCGTTGCTCCTAGTTAGATAGAAGATAATCCTAGGTTTTTATCGAAGGAAACAGTCAATGGTTCTCTGGTTGATTTGTTATATTTATTGAAGTCTTTAATTAATTTCAATTATGTCTTTATGAATTAGTTTTTATCCATTCTGTTCTTAGTTGATTTTATTTAATTATAAATAATCTATTTGGGTGAACCTCCCCAATCTTATTTCTAGTAAGATATTTTCTTTATAATTATTTTTATTGTCAGGAAATGCGCAGAAGAAGAAGTGAAGTAACTGTCGAATTGAGAAAGAACAAAAGAGAAGAAACATTATTGAAAAGAAGGAATGTGCCAAATGTTGATTCTACAGGTATTTTTAGTATATTTCATGTTTATTTCAAGCCCCTCATAACAATGTGTTGTGTTTTTAGATTATTATATCTTTTAATTGGTAATATTTGTGTTTTCAATTCCAATTTTTTGTCCCTGTTATTTTTATTTCAACAGAACAGTGTTGTTATAGATTCTCTTGCAGTTGTCATTAATTGACTCGTATAATGTTCTTCCTTTCTCTTTGTTATTTCTAAATAGTAAATTGACACATAAGACCTTAAGCATTAATAACAGTATTATTTAATCTCTCCAGTGTTCTACTTATTAGCAATATTTTGAACAGTCCCTTAAGTTACATTATGATATATATCTGAAGTATTCAATATTACCTGGATGTTGATATTTAAAATGTTCTCTCATCATGAATTTGTACTTAACTGAACTAATTTTAATTTTGAATCAAGTGTAGGTATGCAATTTTCGTATTATTTTAAGCTTAGGTGTCATATAAGATATAATTAAATGTTGTAATGAATCAAATTAAATTCAAGCTTAGTTTTATTAGTCTTTTATGTCTTATTGCCTTAGTTCTGGACTTTAAAATATTGAAATAAATTGATAATTTCATTTATAGGAATTGTTAGTTTTTAGTGTTTGCTACTTTTTTAATATCCATTTGATTAATCAGTATATTGTGTTATTTAACAACTGAAACAGTTGTCCAGCCATAACCTGCTCACCATAACACTGAGTTTTTCTTTCCTTTTTTATTACAACTATTTAATGCTACTTCAAATAAGTTTATAACATTATCGTTGGTTGGCTCTGAAAAACAATTTTGCTATTCTTATTTTGTGCAAATTTGTATCTAAATTATCTTGAATGAGAGAAGATACAGTTTGTTCATTGAGTTAAATAGGAACCATAATCAAGATCATGATGACTTACTTCTACCAATTTTTGCCAATTCTCCTTTCGAGTTCTTTTAATCACTTTTTCTCTAGCTAAAATATTTTTTATAATGAGTTATGGTTCAATTTCAATTTATCTATCTTAGTTTGTTGTTTTTCTTTTTTCCTATTCGTTAATTTTTTTAGAATGGTAAGTTAGTTCATTTTTCATTTTCTTGAGGTTTAAAAATATTTTTATCCCAACTATATCATTTTGAATTAGCATTAGCATTAGCAGTTAGCATTGCATTTGTGGTGTGTTTAACTGTGATTGAGTGCGAGTTGACACAATTGTAGCAATAACGTTAATTTTTTATAGTTCAAATATATTTTGTTTTCAATTCATTAGCGATCAGTAAAAGATTTAGTTAACCAAGGCTTTTTTCCCATCTCCATTGTATTTTTCATACTGCTTTATCCTAAATGATATTCATTTTTAATTTTGATGTTTTTCCATGAAAAAAATTAACGGTAAAATATACATAACAGTGATATATTTGTTTGTGTTTTTGGTATTTAGACACTACTTTATGTTTCTTGTTTTTATAAATAATGAAATTCAAGATAAAAAGAAAAATTCTGAAACCAGTTTCATTTGTTTTCTATTAAAAAGTTTCAGTGGTCATTTTGGTTGTTATCCTACCATCTTTACAATGTGTTTTAACCCTTCAGGGACTATGAGCTGATTTATAATCATGAGCACGACGGTGTCCTCATGGCCTATGAGGTGATATATCAGTATAGTCAAGCGTTCGCGACCTGTGCTCTGTTTTAACTCCTATCTAGTACTTCTCAAGACCTATTCTTGAGTTTCTATCCCTCTGCTATTAGTGTCGATGCAAGTTTATTATTTTTTCTTTGTGCCTACAAATCATATACATGATACATGGAACTAAGCCCATAAAAATTAAATTGCAAATAATTTTGGTTTTAAAAATGTCTTCAGCCACACTTAACAGGGAAATACATTTCTGACTTCTAAAAATCTCATTAAGTAGCTAATTATAAAAATCATTAATAATTATAAATCATTAAATAATTATAAAAATCTTATTAAGTAGCTAATTAATTTAATAAAGCAACGAGTTAGTTTTTTTATTGTACTTTTTAGTTAATTATTTTTATTATGTATAAAAACAATTAAAACCTATTAAAAATTTTAAGTATATTTTTTGTATTGGTTAATTATTTCTAAAAAAATTTGTTTAGGAATTTATTATAAAAAATATAATTTTTTACAACAACGATCAGTATATTTGAACCTGTAAATATTAATTTATCATTAGATTAGGTATTAGAAAAAGATCAAACCTATTAATTTATTTTTAAAATATTAAAGAAAAAAGTTTTTAAATTCACCTATTTCCATTTAAAGTTCAAATTAAAAAGGATGATACGAAACTTTATTAGAAAATTTTAATGTGAACTAGCATTGGTGCTAAAACATATATATATCACCTAAAAGTAATGAGGTCAGTGGGCTCTGCAGTCGGCAACATTAGTCATACATTCATACACTTTTTTTGGAATTTACATTAAAAGTCCTCATTATAGGTTTTATATTATTGCGTTTTGTCTGTAACACAAACAAAATTGAAGTTAAAAATGTTAATTTTTTATTTACAGTTAAGGGATTATTGTATTGAAGTAAATATTAGAAATAAGCTATTATGCTGTCAGAGTAGGGGTCAATTAATTATACCCAAACAGAAATTTAACTACAGACTAGCTCGATAAGAAATCTTAGTTGTTCCTTAAAAGACTCTAGTGTAATATGTGAGTGAAATTTTGAATTCTGAGGACATACTTTTTTTAATTTCTACATAAATAAAAACTTTCATACTAAATGGTAACAAGGAAGCTAAATATTTATGTGTATATATATACATATATGTGTGCATATGTGCATCCATGTAATATGATAATAAATCCAAAAAAAAATGAGGTAATAAGAAAAGTATATAATACTAAGTTTAAAAGGAATTTATTGTTAACTAGGACTAACGATTTTTTGCTAGATTTTTAATTATCCTAAATTTTTTTTATTACATTTTTATGACTGATTTTGCTGTTTTGTTCAAGGAAAAATTTATTTTTTAAAAATATTCTTGATGTTATTTTGAATTTCAAATTTTGGAAAAAAAAAAAATGTTTTTTCCTACCTTAAATACTTTTTTGGGAAGGGATCTTGTTACAGTTTAATTTTCTAAATCTTCATCGGCCAAATATACCTTTTAGTGAAAGTTTCTGTTATTTCAGTCGTACATGAACTGAATAGCTCTTCATATTTATATTTTGCTGTGCAATTTTGATTGTTCTTGTTTTTTCTTACCATTGAATGCTCAGTATTTAGTTAGGAATTACAATTTGTCCATAATATTTATACTTAGATCAGCAGTGATCTCTAAGGTTCATTAAGTTTGTATAACCAATGTAATAAACTGTTTGATTGATTTTTCTACTATATTTTTCTCATGTAGTGATTAATTAGCTAGTGCAGTAAGATAAACTAATTGTATTAATTTCGATATACAAATAAATTTTTGATGTTGCAGATGATGACGATGACAGAAACCTATCTCTCATCAATTTAGATGAATTAGTAAATGAAGCTGGAAGTGCTGACCCTGAAATACAACTTAAAGCTGTTCAATCAGCTAGAAAGTTATTATCTTCTGATCGTAACCCACCTATTGATGCTTTAATTGAAAGTGGCATTCTCCCAATTCTTGTTCGATGCTTAGAAAATCAGGAAAAGTACGTTTTTTAAATTTGTTCTTTTTCATCATTTTATTTTTTATTGTATAGTTTCATGATTTTTTTCTATTCATCACTATAATTTATTTCAGCCCGACTTTGCAATTTGAAGCAGCATGGGCATTAACTAATATTGCATCTGGTACTTCCAATCAAACTCAAGCTGTTGTTGCTGCCGGTGCAGTTCCGCTTTTTTTGCAGTTACTGTTTTCAGTTCATCAAACAGTCTGCGAGCAAGCTGTTTGGGCTCTTGGTAAGTCAATATTTCTTTTACTAAGAAGGGGATAACATTGTGAGGATGTCTCTGATTTAAACCAATCTTTTTTTTTTTTTTTTTGTGATTCTACTTCTAAAAGTTTTGACATGTGTCCTGGTGTTGGTGAATCCTAGGAGCTGAGAAAAAAATATATTTCTAATAATTTTCTCAAGTTTTTTTTATTATTGTTTTCTGTCTTATCTTTGTATAGCTTTCATGTTTATTATTTACCAATTGATTTGTTTGCTTAGAATAAGGAAATATGTTACTTGTTGTATTAAATGAGTATGAATGTGTAAAAAGTTTACAAAAAACTTTCAGTTAGCCTTCAATTTTTTTGTAAAATCTAGAAAATAGCAATAACTTCACAACTCGACTAATCTACTTAAAGCTACATAAACTACACAAAATGAAACAAATAGGACCTTCATTAACAAATTAAAATCAAAGATTTCAAATAAAACTTTCAACAAGTTTTCAACTTTTTTTCTTCATTATAATGGCATGAAATCTAAAAGGCATTTATATTGGCTCACAGAGCAGAAATTCAGATTTCTAACAGTTGTAATAACATTAGAATTAGATAAAATCCAGAATGTTTACATGAACAACAGACATTGATAGAAAACAAAATCCTTCAAAATATCAAACCAACAATTTCTAATTTTTATTTCTATAAAATTTCATGCTTAAGAGTTTTTAAGGATGCTAAAAGCAAACTTTTTTTGTTTTTCTTTTTAAAAACTCATGTTTTTAACTTACTTATGTAAATGTCATTAGTGTATAATCGGATAATGAAGTTTTAAGGGATTTTACCTCCCCTTCCTCTAGAAATTGGTGAATCTGAAAAAGAAAAACATAAATGAAATTTGTTTTAGGCGAAAGAAATTTTTTTAATTTTAAAGGCAAAATTGTTTACATAAACTGTTCTTTTTGTCTAATGAAATTCAGGAACAAATTTAAATTACAGATAATAGTAAATACAGACTTAAACTTCTTCCTCTATCTTGGAAGTTTGAGTCTGTAAGTATTTTTTACACATCTCTCATTTAATAGAATTGGCAATATTTTTTTCTTATCTTCTAGGGACCATTGAAACAAACATCGGGACACATCCCATCCAATATTGTAATTATAATTATAGTGGTTCTTTCACAGGGACCTCCTCCTCTAATAAGATACCGTCAAATTTAGAGTTTATTTGGAGACCTATGTGATGCATTCTTATGCATTGCACTAAAATTATACTATTGTTTCAGGTAACATAATTGGAGATGGGCCAGGTCTTCGAGATTATGTAATTAACCTTGGTGTCGTTCCACCACTTTTGGCTTTTATCAAGCAAGAAACGCCCATCTCATTTCTTAGGAATGTTACATGGGTGATTGTCAACCTATGTCGAAATAAAGATCCTGCTCCTCCTATCAAAACAATATCAGATATACTTCCTGCACTCAACGTCCTTATTCATCATACTGACATCAATGTAATTCACTTTGGTCTTTATAAATTTAAGTTAATTAATACAATTAGTTTGTGTGTAAAATGTTTAGACTTAGCTATTATAGAATGTCTATAAATATCTTGAGAGTGAGTTAACATTTCCCTGACTGCTTACAAATTTTTCTTATGTTTTCACATGATTCTCTTCCATACGTTGATACATTCTTTTATTAAAATCAATGTTACTCAGATTTAATTGATGTTTGTTAATTTAGAGATTATTTTTTATTTATGTCTTTTGAAGCCATGTGATTATTTTTGAGAGCTACATGGTTTTACTTTTTAGAATCTTTCATATTTCTATATTTTAAATTGAATCAAAACATTTATTATGAAAGTTAATGTTTCTGTTTTAATTAAAAAATATGAATGAAGAAACAAATTTTTCGTGTAAAACTGCTGCCGAACTAATAATTTTTTTTTTTAACTCACTTTGTTTTTACTTCCCACTGTGAAGTAAAATTCCGGCTTGTTCAGATTGTAAAATTTTAGTTTATGACACCCACGTAATTACTCTCATGGTAGAATAAGTTGTTGATTAATTATTCAATGTCAATGATATTGATTATTCCATATCGACAATATTTTATTAATGAAATTGATTACAATTGTTCTTGACAACAGTACTTAGTCAGCGTTGTTGTAGGTCATATGGAAGGTGACTAGGCAAAATATATCAAAACTCATGCTGTGTGAAATTCAGGCTCTATTTAATGCATATTTCAGTGTTATGGATATTTTGTGTTTTTTATCTTAGCAGGGATTTTGGGTAAAATGGTCATACACTATATGTAGACTACTAGTGCAGTATCACACTAGTCCTTCAGTTGGTTTTATTAAGTAATCCTTAAACACTTTTTCTATAACTAACAAGTTATTTTTTATTATTTATTATTTTTCCTTAGATTCTGAATTTCAGAACATAAGCCCCATGATATTTTTCTTTTTGGGTCCAAAATAGATTAAGATGAATCTTGAATGAATTTTTGGGTCTTGGGCAAATTTATTTTTGAGGCCCAGTTCTGATTTATTTTTGGGGCCATAGGCAGATTATTTGAACTTTGAGGCCAATGATTTATATAAGTTTGGAGCATTGGGAAACTTTTTTAAGGGGATACTGGGCCGGATACAATTTTAAGTTCTTGGACAAATTTGTTTTTGTGGTCCAGGGCTGATACAGTTTTATGTTTTTTGGCAACAAACAAATAAGAACAATGTTTTCTCATCTATCCTCATTACATTTGGTAAAGTTGATATGTTGTGACAGTTCACTGTCAAGGCATATACAGTCAAACATGGCAGTTAATGCGACTGTTAGTCCACTGACTTCACTTATTGTATTAGCGAGCATGTGAGACTGCTGATAGTTACACTGGGGTAGTGGATAACACTTATTGTTAACGTGGCAGTTGCTTCACTGAAATTACTTGTACTATCAACTATCATGCCAGGTTTATTGCTGCAATACACTTATGACTACGAATCATATAGTTACACTTACAACGATTCTCCAAGAGCAACAGGTATTTGTTGGGTAAAATGGGTTTTTTCAAGGTGTGAGTGAGTATTTTTTGGTCGGGAGAATCAGTGGCACTGCTATTAGTTTCCATAACAGAGCAATTGACATCTCCAGTTATATATTACTCACTTTTCGAAATAATTTCTTTCAAAAATATTATTCTTATAATATTGAAATGTTTTTTATATTTAGGAGAACGAACTAGAACACTACTTAGTGAGAATTACATGTTAAAAGCTAGGGGCGGATACGGGTTAATTATTCTGTATCGATAATATTTTCATTGATATTAATTATTCCATATCGATGATATTTTATGATTGATTTTGATTATACCATATCAATAATATTTTAATCATATTGATAATATTTTACTATGATAATATTCTATCAGTGATAACTGATGATTATTATTTTTATAAATCACATTTTCTTCCCTAGTTTAGATATATAATTGTGTTAAATCCAGTAAATAAATTAAATTTATTCTTATGCAATACTTATTTATGATTTCAGATTCTTGTAGATGCTGTATGGGCTCTTAGTTATTTAACAGATGGTGGTAATGAACAAATACAAATGGTTATTGATAGTGGAGTCATTCCTAGTCTTATCCCTCTACTTTCGCACAAAGAAGTTAAGGTAAATACACATGACCCAAGTACATCTGATTTAGTTAATAACATCTATTATTTATCAGAAAAAACAAAAGGGACAAAAAAAATACAGAAAGTGTTTTCAAGTGTAATAGTTTGATATCATTTTATGAACTAAAACAATATTTATTTATATATTCTATTTTGCTGTAGTAAAAAACATACATAAACAGATTGTAGTAAAGCAAATATAATTAAATACTACTTACTATATTACTATATTCCATAAAATACTAAGTAACACTTAAAGTAGGGCTGCCCAAATTGTTAATAATGCTTACCACAATTGAAGGTTCCTTCTAGTGAATTGTCCCACAACTGCCCCCTCTCTCTTTCCCATATAGGCCCTAACCAGGAGTGGCCAACCCAAATGATTTTATGGACCACTTTGGAAATGTATCACAACTCCATGAGCTGCATAGAAAATTATATATCCCCATATTAGATTTAAACCTGTTATAGAAAATTTGTTTGGAGTGATAAATAGCAATATAATGAGCTATTATTATTTACATACGAAGTTCTTACTCTAAACGCATAAATAAAACAGGAAATATCTGTTGTATATTCACAAGAATATTATTTTAAAATCAACATTAATTTTTTTTTCATTATTTTGATAGTTAATTTTTTAATATATCGATACCCCAATAATGTATTTTTTTGATAAATTGGTTTTCACCTACTTTGGCCATTATAAAATAAATATATTGTAACAAGGTTATCTCATTTGGTCGGGAAACAATTGATAACCGATTGATTTGATTGCTCAGTTGGAGAACAATGTTAAAGTGAGTGTAAAAATAGGTTACCTGTACGGCATTGTGTTATTGAGTGAATTGTTGATTTTTTATTATTGTGAATGTTTTTAGTGAAAGAAAAAAATTTTGTTTGGCTTCCTGTTTTTTTTTTTTTTTTTTTATTTCTTGGCCCAAATATTTTACAAATTTTGTATAAGTGATGAATCTCGTGGGTAGGAAAAACATCTAAGGTGGAACCTTGGGCCACGGATTGGCAACCTCTGGCCTATACAATGCCCTTCATTAGCAACACTTATTTTTATAAGATAGTGATTTTGTTACCCATATCAATTGAACAAGATTTTTTAAACCAAAATTTAAAAACTAATTAATTTTTAAAAAATTGATCGTCCTCATGGCAGTTCCGAATCATCCTTGTGCCACATTATGACATGCATGCCATGGGTTGTGTGCCCCTCCATTGAAGTAATAATCTCTCAAATGCTGCTCAGTCTTATATCTTGCTGTCATTTTCAAGGAACTGTAAACTGAATCATATTACAATAAATTTTTCTAAATAGATATAAAGTTTCACATTTTTGCACTTTTTTATATCTTACTGATCTATTTTATTTGCAAAAATAAAACATTTTCAAGGGAAAGAATTTATCTAGACAACCATGTGCACATAGAAGTTATTATATGTAATAGCAAGCTTTTAATGATTAGGTTACTGCTCCGTTCCCAGTGGTTGTATGATATATAGTCTAAAACCTGCAATAACTTGTCTATCTAACTTATAATGTTATAATGGTATTTCCTGAGATTCGTGTATTTAAACATACAAACTTCAATTTTATTTGTAAGTATACATACATATTTATAGTTCATCATTAATATATGGGAGATTATCTAAAATAAGTTCTTAATCGTCAATAAATTTAGGTGTTTTATTTGTAGGTTGTAATTCGATTTTTTTTTCAATGATAGTTTTTTTATATTTAGTTGCTTCAGTTACCAACCAGTTAGTTCATTCAGTGACTGAGATATTATATATTTTTGTTTTAATTTTAAAATTATTTTTCACAGGTGCAAACTGCTGCTTTACGAGCAATAGGTAACATAGTGACAGGAACTGATGAACAAACCCAAGTTGTTCTGAATTGTGATGCTCTTTCTCATTTTCCTGCTCTTTTGTCACATCCAAAGGAAAAAATATGCAAGGTATTGTTTCATTTTTTCGGGAAAAACAAAAAATGTGTTAATATTCTTTTTGTCTTTTGTGCTCATCACCTTCTTCTACTCACATATATTTAGTTTTTGTTCATTTATCTCTAGTCCAAACATTTTTTCAATGATCTAGATTTGAAAACTATGTCAAAATCATCTGCAAATCTCAGCAATTGCTTGCACAATTCCGTTAAATAGTCTGCATCTCAGTTCCTCTGAGCTCTTCTCAGCTGGGTTAAACAACAGGCAGGCTAATATGTCAACCAGCAGTACACTTTTACCGTAAACAATGTCCGATCCAATCTTGATCTTACATATCTTCAATTTAGCAAAAAGTAGACAAGTTTTGGAGGAATGTCATGTTTATAAAGTGAATCATATAAATTATTTCTGTGAACTCTATTGTAAGGGGCTTAAAATTCATTAAAATATATGGTCGGTAGTTTATCATCTAAAGTCTGCCTGGTACTTTCCAAGGGTTATTTATGCATGAGGAAGGAGGATGATCAATAAGATCTTTTTAGCACATAGTAATACTGTGATACTTCTGTAATTATACAGTTGGTTTTGTCAAAGAAAGTTGTGATGTAGTAAAATATGTAAACTAAAATTAGTTTAT
>NW_027106076.1:275624-282518 GCF_000696795.3 Halyomorpha halys | reverse complement strand
TGACCATATTCTTCATATTTTAAAATTAGTTTAAATTGACCACAGATGTGCCAAAACATAAAAACTTAGTTGGTTCATGTTGATATCTTTGTCAGTGAAAAAGTTTACTACATGAAAATCCTAGCACTGTTGATAACGGTTCACTGTTTATCCTCAGAAAAATCCTAAATTATTTGATGACTTGATATCCAAGATCACTATTAATATTGCGTAGAGTATTTTACTTATGATTTGGTTTAAGCATGTTATTTTTTAAATAATTACTGTTTTAATTGATTTTCAGGAAGCTGTATGGTTCTTGTCAAATATAACTGCTGGTAATCAACATCAAGTACAAGCTGTGATCGATGCAGGATTAATTCCCAAAATTATTCATAATCTTTCTAAGGCAAGTCAAGATTTATGTTCTATTATTAAGTTATTGTCCATTGTCTATTTATCTTGTAATATTTCATCACTACTATAATAATAAGAAAGGTAAGAAAATTTGATGTACATGCAGAAAATGAAAAAAAAAATTGTCTTCAGAATCGAAAATTCTCACTTGTGTTTTAGGTCTCAAAGATCCAATTTGGTTCAATGTCACCCTCTCCATTGTTAAATCCATGTAACATGCATAACAACTGTTACTGTTAATCTGATTTTGGTGAATTTAAATTAAGTCAATGAATTGTGTTTTTATTTTACATGTTATTTTGAAATGGAAATATCATTCGGTTCATTTATACAAATTATTGCATGACAAAAGAAGAGGTTATAGAAACGGGATCATCAATTTTAATGATTTTTTTGCGATGTGTCGAAAAATATTTGACAAATATCCAAGAATACTACAAGTCAGATTTAGCTTTAGCATCTTTTGACACCCTTAAATATAAATTTTCATAGGAGAAAACATTGGAAATTTTTGGAGAATTCAGATTTGAATCATATTAAAGACCATTTAATTTTGTATTGATATGCTGAGTCTGACCAAAATTGGACGAGCCACTTTTGAGAAAATATAAAAAAATTAAAAATCGATTCTGTAAAGTGGCGTAGAATAACTTAAATTACAAAATATGTTATTATGCTGATTTTATCTTTATATTATAGGGTGAATTCCAGACAAAAAGGGAAGCTGCTTGGGCTATTAGTAATTTAACTATCAGTGGAAATCGTGATCAAGTTCTTTTGTTAATTCAAGAAGGGGTTATACCCCCTTTCTGTGCTCTGCTCGATTGCCAGGACAATCAAGTCATCCATGTTGTGTTGGATGGAATTAACAACATGCTTAAAATGGCCTTCCCTAATGTTGAAGCTCTTGCTAATACAATCGAAGAATGTGGAGGTATGTTTTCTTTAATAATTGCATTTTGAACTGTGATTTAAAAATAAGGAGTTAATACTTAACTATAAGTTCAACATTATATTTACAAGTAATAATTATTTTATATATAAAGTGAAAACATCTGAGGAGGAGATGGTTGTGAGTACAGTAACTTATTTATTATTTGAATATAATATTTTATTTTGTAAGTAAAAAATTATTTGTGTTGTTCACCAACTGCACCTTCAACCATCTCCTCATAATATCCGCAAACAACAATTACCACATGGTAATGAAATCATCTCTTAAAATAATTTTATAAGTATTAGATGCTTAATTTTTAGCAGTGGGTTTGTGCCTCAGGAGCATTTTCTGACTTTCAACAGTTGTGGCACTCCTCTATGTGGGAAATCCAGATTTAATTGAAATATTTTTGTAGTAAGCAGATAGAATGTTCACATGTATCTGATATGATAGTTTCCAGGAAAGGACTAATCGAGTGTATTCCCTTTTTCTACAACTTTTTAAATAAATTTCATGGTTTTTTCATTAAAATTGATTTTTTAAAGGTTTTTTGATAAAAAATTTTCAGTTTTTAAATCTTTATTGGAATGTCAAAGAATTACAAATTTCAGTAATCAGAATGGCTTCCATAGCTACTGAATTTTTTATTTAAAAAAGTTATCTTCCACAATAATAGTATTCTTTAGTATCACAAAGTTAGAAATTTACGACTGATGGTCATGTTAAAAATTTTGTCAAGTCATTTTTCAGGTGATCATAAATTTTTTACTAAATCCTGGAATTCAGTTGCTGTTAGTCTTTGGTCTTAGCCTTTAGATGCTCTCATATTTTAGCCATGTTGATGTGTATGTTTTAAGTGTGTTTTATTGGTATATAAACTGATGCTATTATTTTTTTTAAATAGGATTGGACAAGATTGAAGAACTCCAGAGTCATGAAAATGTGGATATTTACAAATTAGCTTATGATATCATCGAACAATATTTTTCAGAGGTAATTTTATTTATTTTAATGAATCTCTCTCTAATTTAAATGAGTCAAAGAACTTAAGAGTCATAAATTGGCAAGCTACTATATGTTAAGCCTTTTGTATGCTGCTAGCTATTGGGCCCCAAGACTGTTAATGTGATAAGGTCCTTATCATCAAATGAATAAATCTCCTACACTAGTATATGATTGTTTAATTGATTAATGAGAAACATGGAAGTGGAGTGTAAAGGTAGAATGGGATTAAGAAGATGGTCAGGGGTGCGGTAAAAATAGTTAACAATTATTTATTTGTTGACGTTTATATTCAATTATGTTACATTTATGGTTACTTATTTGTATGTGTAAGATGAAGAATATGATTTGTGAGGATGTAATTTAAACTAAAGGAAAAAAAAGCATGAACAGCAGAGCTTCGTCTCTAAAGATTTATTTTCATCAATGTTTGTTAAGAAAACAGATGAAAAGTGCTTTAATTAATGCTTAAAAACTATGGGTGAGGGAAATGGGTGGGAGCAGAAAAGTTGTGACCCACAAAAGATAATTAACTAGCTCCAACTCAATTCGCATAAAACTTTTTAACCCTCTTATTTAATTTAGAGGGACTGTGAAGGTTCGCAAAACATTAACAACCTTCAAAAAAGAATTAGGACATAACTGAAATCCATCCAACACAGGCGTCAAGGCCAAGTTAATTTGTTTCTACAGAATGTACTTGGATATGCATTTTAAAGCCCTAAAATTAACCATTTTTAGGATATAGACTAAAGCACAAAATACCACCCACTACATATGCAAATTCCAATGTGCTTGAATGCAACAAATAGGGTATTGTTGGATTCAGAATTTTACAGAGCACTAGTTAGCTAATAGCACTCTGTCTTTATTTTTTTAATAAATAAATTTTTTTGTTAATAGTGAGCTTTCAAAGAACATTCCTAATCTTTTGTTTATACACACATCAACACTATGTCATATTTTCTTTTTTGTATTTACATATTTTTCTCTCGATTCATTAATGCAGTACATTCAAAACTGCCACGGGCTCTGCGTTTTAAACTCCTAAAATTTATAATACATAAGTGTGTTATAAGGGCACAGACTTAATCTAGTGATAGGTTCCTGAGTGCCACTGTTTCCATAGATATATATTTCATGTCTTTTAGGTTTTTAGATTATTTTCTGTTAATATGTTACTAAATATAGGCATTAATTCTTACTGATAATGTGTGTACAAGTATTAACAAATGTAAATAGTTAAAGTAGTGGTAAATCACTAATGTATTGAAGTTTCATACAGATCTAATGTTTGCATGGGTCAACTGTTAAATATCTTTTAAAACTTAAAAATGATTCTGATTTTATTTAACATTTTGATTAGAAGTCATTTGGTATTTTGTAAAAAAAGTAGGAAGTAAATATCAGTCTTATTTATTGTTTAGCATTAGATTCTATTAGCTAAGTGAAGATTTTGAATTAATTGAGAAAAATTAAATACCTATGAAAGAAGTTCAGACTTATCTAAAATAAGTCAAATGTTGAATTGATATATGTGATTATATAAATTATATTTGAGAAAGAATTTGATTTAAAAATGCAGCCTAATAGTCTTAACACATAGTTTATTAAATTTCCAGTTCTTAGTTGTTATTTTGTTTTGTTATTTATAGGTTGAAGATGAAGTGAGTTTAGTTCCTACGTCAACAGAAGGAGGTTTTCAGTTTGATCCAAACACGAGTATTCCTAGCGATGGTTTTAAGTTTTAATGAGAGACTCATCTGGTTCTTATATGATTAAAGTAAATTTTTGGAACAGATGTGCATATATGTATATTTTTCATCATGAACTTTCTTGAAAATACATTATATAAACTAAATTATATACACATTTTGTATGTATAATCCTTCCAGTTAAATTTTATGAGCAGTTGTTTTTAGTGATCAATTATGTATCACTTCTTGACATTGTAAATGACGTAAAGATTTAATAGTTTAGTTATTAGAGCAACAGTATAATTTGCTTGTCCTTATGATTGTGAGTTCCTTTTTAGGACTTTGATATATTTCCAAAATATGACTCATGATTGTTTGATATTGATTTATTTATGTTAGTTACATAATTTTTATTTGTTTTAGCAAATCTCTTATTTGTTTTCAAGAATATGTAATATAAAAGCAATGTTTTTTGTATATTGATATTAATTTTAAATTTTTTCTCTAGATTTATTAATTTCCTAATTGGAAATTCTTCTCAAAATGTTTATTAGCTCAATTCAGATTATTTGAGAATATTTATGTGATTTGTTACATTACGTGTATATTTCACGTATAAGTATATATAAATAATATAAATATATACATATATATAAATAATATATATGAATTAAAGTTTATGTGTATGTGTATATATGGATACAGGAATGTGCAGATATTATCCTTAAGACATATACACACATACCCATTTGTAGATGGGTTCTTGTCTGTTTTTCTTCAATCAAATTTTTTGTATAAATAAAAATATGACAATTCTTACATGAGTTCCTTCATTCATTTAAACACTTTATAAAACAAGATTTTATTTCCTCCATAAATAACTAATAAAGTTAAAGTAATTCATGATTTATAGTTTATTGGTACTCCTAGTCTTAAATTAGATTTAACTTAGTGATACAGTATTTATACTAACAATTAAATAAAAAGCTTTGTGAAAGAGTGGTGTTTGAAAATATGACTCAGAGAACCCACTTTTAAGTTTGATGGTGATAGCTACCTGAGATTTCCTCTTGTATCTTCCTTCTCTGGACCCTTGCCGAACTCTAATCTAACAGGGTTTGTGCTGTCTCCTTTTTACATTGGCTATTAAAGCTAGAATGCAATGGTGATGGTGAAAGGAAAAGTCTGAGAATCTTAGTCATCCAAGCTACCATATAGATATAGGTATTCTTTTATAATCTAAGTGGAAATTTCAAGATTCATTTATCAGAGTTGCATTTGAAATAAGTATTACCTGAAGAGGATCTGGACCAGTAATGTTTCTTTCCTCAATCTGTTTCATAATGGTGAATACACTTGAGGTCTACTCCATCTCAGAACCAAGGGTTCTTTGGTAAATGAAATTATTTTTTTACTGTTAATGGACTATCATGTTAATCAGTGATTATACTGATTTGTTAACTTTTATTTCTAATCTTAAACTTTATTATATAATACAACATTTTTAAACTATTTTCTTACTAGGTGCAGCAAATGGTAGAAAGAAGTTGGTTGAGAAAGGTATATACTTAAGGAAAGGACGTATTATAAATAGATGATTGTCCACATATGTTAGTAAAACAGAAATAGTATTAAACTAAATAAGGAATAAAGTCTAATTGGTATAATTAAACACTAAAACCAAAATCCGCTTTCTGCAGAGTAATGTATTCTAAATTTGTGAAGGTTTAAGAAAAAGGAATGTAATGTTCAGTTTCGGAAAATTCAATGACATTTTTGTTTCTTCTGGTATACAAGGGTGGTTTGAGAAGTTTTCGGAATGTATTAGAAAGAAGTGTTACCTTGGTGGAACTGCTTTTATTTTTCAACATAGTCTCCCTGTAGACTAAACCCTTGATCCCATCTCGAAAATAAGATTCCTACAGGCCTGCTAAATACTTCTCCAATTCGGCTGTCAGTTCTTCTGTTGTAGGAAATCTCTGTCCACCTAGGAAAATTTTCAGCCTTGGGAAGAGATGAAAGTGATGGTGCCTAATCAGGTGGATATGGCAACAATTAGTATCTCAGTTCATGAAGTTTTGCCATGGCAATAGCACTTGTATGTGGGCGGGTGTTGTTCTGATGAAAGATGACTTTTTTCCTTGCCAAACCAGGCCTTTTTTTGCGTATCTTTTCCTGTAGTTGGTCTAGGATGTTTGCTTAGTATTGGCCAGTAGGAAGATAATCTAATCCGGCCGAATGTACCGCCTTTGATGGTAGTGACTCAGCATGTTTTCACTGTTTTGTATCAAGGGTATAGTAGTGAACCCAAGCTTCATCTTTAGGCATCAATCGGCGCAAAAAATCTTGGTTGCGCTAAAAACGGGACAGACTGTTCATTTCCAATCTGGTGCGCTTATGGCCCAATGCCAAGAGCCGATGCCCCCATCTTGTGGATAATTTTTTCATTCCCAATTCTTCGGTTAAAATGTGATATACCCGTTCAGATGACATCCCTACAGCTTCAGCAATCTTACGCACTTTGGTCAACGATCCTCCATGACCTTTTTGCGATTAATTCTGTATTAATAATAATTGCACTTTTGCGATTAATTCTGGGGTCGTAGCACTTTTTGGCCGTCCACTACGCGGATCATCATCTAATCTAACATCCGAACTCGCTGGTCCATTTGGCAACAGTTGAATATGAAGGAGCTGAGTCCCCCAGTGCGTTCTGAAAGTCGGCATGAATTTCCTTTGCTTTCATGCCTTTCTTTATAAAGTACTTAATCACTGCTTGAATCTCAGTTTTTTACCATTGTCACAAATCACTACGCATAAAACAACAACAAAGAGTCGTCACTCACACTACGTGTTCACTCA
>NW_027106076.1:274767-275509 GCF_000696795.3 Halyomorpha halys | reverse complement strand
CTTTTTTCCTTCCCAAACCAGGACTTTTTTTGTGTATCTTTTCCTGTAGTTGGTCTAGGATGTTTGCTTAGTATTGGCCAGTAGGAAGATAATCTAATCCGGCCGAACGCACCGCCTTTGCTTTCTTTGGTGGTAGTGACTCAGCATGTTTCCACTGTTTTGTATCAAGAGTATAGTAGTGAACCCAAGTTTCATCTTTAGGCATAAATCGGCGCAAAAAATCTTCTTGGTTGCGCTAAAAACGGGACAGACTGTTCATTTCCAATCTGGTGCGTTTATGGCCCAATGCCAAGAGCCGCTGCCCCCATCTTGTGGATAATTTTTTCATTCCCAATTCTTTGGTTAAAATGTGATATACCCGTTCAGATGACATCCCTACAGCTTCAGCAATCTTACGCACTTTGGTCAACGATCCTCCATTACCTTTTTGCGATTAATTCTGTATTAATAATAATTGCACTTTTGCGATTAATTCTGGGGTCGTAGCACATTTTGGCCGTCCACTACGCGGATCATCATCTAATCTAACATCCGAACTCGCTGGTTCATTTGGCAACAGTTGAATATGAAAGAGCTGAGTCCCCCAGTGCGTTCTGAAAGTCGGCATGAATTTCCTTTGCTTTCATGCCTTTCTTTATAAAGTACTTAATCACTGTTTGAATCTCAGTTTTTTACCATTGTCACAAATCACTACGCATAAAACAACAACAAAGAGTCGTCACTCACACTACGTGTTCACTCA
>NW_027106076.1:267894-274037 GCF_000696795.3 Halyomorpha halys | reverse complement strand
GTAAGTAACGATATTTTAATATTGAACATTAATATTTTAAAACATCGATGTTTTTTGTACTCGATGACATAAAGTCGGTTCCAACGACTTCTGATTATTCAGAACTGGACGGAACATACGCAGTATAGGATTTTTGGAGGAAGAACACATACTATGGATGCTCCGGACAGTCAGAAGTGGTTTTTGGAACTAAGAATGCGACATCGACAACAAATAGCATCGATGTCGCATACCTAGTTCCAGCAAATACTTCTGACTCTGGAGCATGCGTAGGCGTTGGAACAGACCTTATGTTACTGAAATGGGTCTTAAAAAACGTCGATGTATTTTTGACTGTTGTAAGGAACGATATTTTAATATTGAACTTTGATATTTTATAACATTGATGTTTTTTGTTGTATTAAAATGGATGTTAAAAAACATAGATTTTTAAAAAAGTCCATGTATTTTTGGCGATGTTTTTTCAACATTGATGTCGCATCCCTAGTCTGAGCTCACCAAAGGGCTCAGCATTAAAGAGCATCCCCACGCTCCGCGTGACTATTCTGCATGACATTTGACGAAAGCCGGATCGTATCTTTATATTAGTCCAAAATCGAAGGCATCTTTGTTGGGCTTTAGTTACATTTTTTCATGTTTTATTTTTTACGTAAATGGGGTTTTTATCACCAAGCAACAACTTTTCTCTTTTATACGGGCTTCAGATCGGGAGTAATCTCCGCAAAACGATCTTTAGAAACAGGTATCATTCATGATTTTTGTCCAAGAGATTGATAGTTTTTTTGAAACAACTATTTTTTCTTCTAAGGTCACGCGTAATTTTTTTACCTTCAATTATTCACTGAGGTGAAAAATACCCGTAAATAGGGGGAAAATACTGGCATCATTAACACTACTCTTGAATTTAAGCAATGATTCCATGGTGACAGCGAAAGTTATCCCAGCCAGTATGATCATGCAACCTAACTTCTATTGTCGTACTATTAAGATTTACTTAGGGTTTAATACTTTCAAAATGTTAGTACTATCAACTTTCTGCACATGTATGACAAGCTTACTACCACTATCACGGTTATCACTTATACCAGTATAATAAGATAAGCCGGAAAACCAACCAGATTTCATTTTTTAGTGGGGTTTTCCTTTCAACGCCCGATAACTATTTTTATTTGGGATTCGTTATACATTTAATTGAATAAAATCTTATTTTTTCTTTAAAGCATGTTTTAGATCTCTTGATTAAATTCATTGATTTGAACTCCTCTATTTTAGATCAACTGATTTTAACGAACTTTTTTATTATACTTTTTTTTAGGTTTTTTGACCAATTATTTATTTTATTCTTAGATTTGTTACATTTATTGGTACTTTTCATTAATAATTTTATAAACTAGTTAAAAAAAAATAATTTGTCATTTTAAAGGCTGTGGATAGTTTATCATCTGATGGTTGACATTTGCTAGTTCTGTTTCTTCGTCTTGGAGATTCTTTAAACTTATTGTTAGAATTTATTGAAACGAAAGATGACTATTGTGACTAAACCATTAAGTGAGAAGAAGGTAGAGAAACCTTTGGTAGATGACATCAAAGTTGATATTGTGGTGAGTACCCTGCACATTGAATAATCAATTACCAGTTATGGCTGCAAACATTTATAAGATATTTACCAACTACATGTTTATGTAGTAAACATTTTATGTGGATCTCTTATTTCATAATCTTTGTTATTATCTCACATGACATTTTTTGAAATGAGGCATTTGTAATTGAGTGTTTTATTAAAATATTCTTTTATTGCTCGTTTCCTACTGTAGTTTTTAAAATGTAATATGTCAGCAATTTAGAAAAAAAAAATTGAAATAATATATTTTTTAGTTGGTTGAATCTCAGAAGTTGAGCTAATCTCTCTTGATTTTGATTTATTACTTATTTATGACCATTGCCTGATGTGAGGCTCTCGCTCTCACACAAATCATGTATTACCATACTATAATTTTTCTCATAACAATAATCAGTATTTTATTTGTGGGAAGAAATTAGTGTGAGTACTTTTTTTTACCTAATGAAATCTCTTTAATTTTAGAACAAAGTTCTTTTTGTTGTAAACCTTTATGATAATTTTTTTTCATTTTACTGAACTTTTATATTAATAGTAATTTTCTTTTGATTGCTCTTGATAAGTAGTTGATGAACTTTAATTGACTAATCAGGATGTTGGTACTTGGTTAGTGTTTATCAGGGAATCGTGTGATCTTAAATGATTCTTACTAATTGGAATATATGGAAGTAGAGATTTGGAATGGAAGAAGTAATTCTGTTTAAGAAGGTTTGCCTAAACTTGAAATAGCTTTTTGAATATTGAACTAAGTCATAAAATTAAATATTTGTCTATTGTAGTATATTTCATTCTTTGTGTTTGCACAGATATTTCATTTTAGGTTAGCACATTGAATTCTGTTATAAAACTTCCTTTACAATTTATCCAGCTCAGGTTTTTATTTATTGATTAAATTTACTTCCCATTCGTGCTTTGAGTGCCCAATTTTTATTTTGGCAGTTTCAATGTGATAACTGGAAATTTTTGAGTATTCATATTTAATATTATTGTGATATATGTCAGAAAGCTGTTAAAGGCCTTATGGATTTAATTTTCCCAGAATTTCCATTAGCTCTGCTTTAACCTTAAGTAAGGTTTCAGGTTTATATTGACTTATTCCCATCCTATAAGATATTTCATGTATCATTCTATTTTACTTTTTTTTATAATCATAATAAACTTTTTTTTCATAACTTCTTTAAGTATAAACCTACAGCTAGATGATGTACAAATTAATTTTGATTATGTATAGCAAAAGTAACTTATTTTTTTAATCTCATAATTAAATATTCAATTTTATCCTGCCAAAACTCCTTAAAATTAATTATTCCTGTAACTACTCAATGGAACTTTGTTTAAAAGTTATTCATTTTAATCTTTTTTTTTTATGCTCCTTAAATCTTTTTTTTCTTCTATTTTTATTGAAGAAGTTATAGTTTTTGTATTATGCCAAAAAAAAATATTCAAACTATGTTAGCTTATTTTAATTTCCCATGGGTTAATTAAAATTTATTTTTTATCAATTCAAAATGATCATCCTTGTATAATGGGTGCGGATTACAGGTTAGGTAATAGTACTTGTACTGGTAATAGTGGGGGGAACATGTCTAGCTTGTGGATCTATTGTTCCTTTTGTTTCCTGAGATAATACTGCAAATTTATTAGTAAAACTGAAAGGAGAGAATAAAAGCTTTAGGTTATTAATTTCAATTTATTTATTCCAAGCTTAGATAAGTATTAGACCTTCTAAATCGAAAAAAGTTTTTATTTTTGCCACAGCTTATGGTATAATAAAATGTTTTTCTTTTGAATTTTTTGTACTTTGTAATTCTTCATTTTCTTTGTCATCTCTGCTATTGAAAACATTTAGGTATATTAATGTCCCCTACTAATTTTTTTATGTTAATTCATTCTGTCAAACACGGGGTGACAGAAGCACTGCAACATGGGGTGAAACGTTAGCTCATTAAAATAGTCTTCACTATTTGAGGGTTTTTTTACCGCATCTGGACTATATTCTATTTATTAATAATGCACACGGTCAATCAGTGATCTTCTGCTATTAACAAATGTACTTTTTCAAATTTTTATTTAAAATTTTACATGAAAAATTTTTGAAAATAAATGATTGCTGCAGTTAAAAAAAAATTGTTATTAATAATTTCCGAGTAAATAATAAAAAAATTGTTATTAATATTTTCCGAGTAAATAATAAGAATTTTTATTTAATTATTTTAACTTGTTTACTATGATAAACTGCGTTTTACTACTTCTACATACATTCATTTACTTGAATCACGTATTATTACTTCTAATTGTATTTTTTTAAATAATAAGTCAACTTTATTTTTTTATTCTTCGACCGAAGACAGTGATGAAGAGATTAAAAACAAATTCTATGATAAATTGAAGGGAGTTTACGATAAATTACCGCGAATTTGTATGAAAATAATATTAGGAGATGCAAACGCAAAGATTGGAAGGGAAGAAGTATATTATCCAACGATCGGTAAAGAAAGTTTGCATGAATATTGTATCGATAATGGAATACGACTAATAAGCTTTGCCATATCGAAAACCTAATAATCTAATGTACTACATTCAAACGTAAGGATATTCACAAATATAGCTGGACATCACCGGATTCGCAAACACGTAATCAAATCGACCACGTCTTAGTACAACATAGATGGCAAAATATTATAATTAAGGTGAGATCCTTTCGAGATGCAGAATGTGGTTCAGATAACCAATTAGTAATCGCGAAAATTTGACAAAAACTTAATATTAAAAAGAGAAATGAAAACGGGTCCCGTCCTGAAAATTTCGATCTGGAGAAATTAAAAATCCCTTAAATTAGAAATCAATGCGCGCCCGAAATAAAAAATAGATTTGAAGTCTTAGAACCTTTAGATGAAGGTCACGAAGACATTGAGAAGTTATGGGTAGGAATCAGAGATAATATTAAAGAGGTCGGTAATTTGTGTCTCGAAAAAAGGGGAAATTAATAAGAATAAATGATGAAGAGTGTTCGAATACTATCTTAAAATGTGCGAACAAAGAAAAGCCGCTAAGTTAAAAACTCAATAATCCTAGCGAAAACAATGTTACTTACTTCCGGGCCTCAAAAAATGAGACGTCTAAATTCCTCAGAAATAAAAAAAAAGAGAATATCTTAAAAATAAAATAATAGAGATAAAAAATAACGAAATCGAAAATAACGTCAGAGAAATGTACAAAGGTATTATTATCCCGGAAATAACCCTCTGCAGTGACGGAAATAAGAGATAAAAATAATAATATATTAGCTAATCCGGTAGATATTTTGGATACGTTTAAGAAACACTTTGAAAGCATTCTGAATACGGGAAATAATTGTCAGTCTCTTCTGACTGAATACCAGAGTGCTGAACTGTGGATAGAAGAACCTAGTCAGGAGGAAGTCGAAATGGCCATCGCAAAATTAAAACCTTATAAAGCAGCGGGAACTGACAATATTCCTAGTGAACTAATCAAGGCATGTGGTGAAATTGGAGTATCTAAAATACACCTTTTTGTAAAAAAGATTCGGGGAATTGAGGAGATGCCTGAGGAATGGAAGGAGTTTCTACTTATTCCTGTTCCAAAAAAGGGCCCGAAAGCGGATTGTAATAACTATCGAGGAATTTCGCTACTTCCTGTATGTTATAAAATATTTACGCTAATCTTAACTAGTCAAATCACGGAATACCCTGAAGAAATTAGCGGAGACTACCAATGTGGTTTTAGACGAAATCGTTTAACTATTGATCAAATTTTTTCATTACGACAAATCTTGCAGAAAAAATTTGAATACAACGTGGTAGTTCATCAGCTTTATATAGATTTCCAAAAAGCTTACGATTCTGTTGACCGCCAGAAGCTGTATAATATTCTGATTGAACCAGGAATACCAAAGAAGTTAGTAAATTTTGTACGGATGTGCATGACCGAAACGAAGAATAAGGTACGAATTGGTAATCATTATTCTGAGAAATTCCAGGTCCGGTCGGGTTTAAAACAAGGTGATTCTTTATCACCATCTTATTTAATCTAGCACTAGAATACGTCATTAAAAGTGTGATAAATACCGAAAAGGGTTTAACTTTAGGTGGTAAAATACCGGTGTTTAGGTTTGCAGATGATTTGGTATTATTGGGTGATGACTAAGAACCACGCTAATAAACTCCAGCAAGGAACTAGGTCTTGAAATAAATACGGATAAAACAAAATACATGGTTAGCAGTAGAAATGCAAGCAATTTCGGTGATATATATATAGGAGGAAATACGTTTGAACAGGTAGATAGGTTTAAGTATTCAGGTTCTACAGTAACTAGAAAAAACGAAATTGATGAGGAAATAAGAACTAGGTTGAAGGCGGGAAATGCTTGTTATTTTTCAATTTCGAAACTGCTTAGTTCGCGCTATCTATCGAAAAACTTAAAAGATGAATGGAATATGGTCCGGGTGCGGTCAAAAAAACTCAAATAGTAAATGATTATACTATTTTTATTGACCCAACGTTT
>NW_027106076.1:264918-267364 GCF_000696795.3 Halyomorpha halys | reverse complement strand
ACATGAATATAAATGAAACAGGAAGGATAGTAAATATAAAAATAATTAAATAAATGGTGAGAATTTAGAGAAACAAGAATAATGACAAGAAAGTGGGCTTCTGAAATGCAGAACAAAGTGAAAAGGAGTATTATGAGGATTTTATGATGTTAAAAATGTGTTGATATGTAAGCGAGATGCAGTCTTTATCAACTTTATGAGTGATGGAATTCTCAGTTAAATTTATGTAAATGGACTCTGAGATGAGACGTTTGGTGTGGCTATGGAATAATAAATGGGGTTTATCAGAACACGCATTGAACCTGAATCATACTTTTAATTTTGACAATCCTTCCATTCTTGCTACTGTCCACAACCACACCAAATGTCTCATCTCGGAGTCCATTTACATAAATTTAACTGAGAATTCCGTCAATCATAAAATTGATAAAGACTGCATCTCCCTTACATATTGACACATTTTGAACATAATAAAACCCTCATAATACTTCTTTTCACTTTGTTCTGCATTTCAGAAGCCCACTTTCTTGTCATCAATAATCTTCCAGTAAAACTTAAAAATTAGAATTTACAAAACCATTATCCTTCCGACTGTTCTTTATGGATGTGAGACGTGGCCTCTTACACTAAGGGATGAGCAACGTCTTAAGGTTTTCGAAAATAAAGTATTACGCAAAATATTCGGACCAAAAAAAGATAAATTAACGGGAGAATTTACAAGATTACACAACACTGCATTAAGGGTCCTACACCCAGTAAATATAATTCAAGCTATATCATTGCAGTTGTAAGATGGGCATGTAAACAGTGAACCAACGGGTAAACGTCTGAGGGGTAGACTGAAACGTAGATGGGAGGATTGCGTCAAAACTGATTTAGTGGAATTGGGTTTGGAGGGGCATCACTGGAAGGATGTATGCAGAGAGCATTTGGTGGTATCGGCATCGAACCTTCGGGTTTGTTAAGCCTTTATTATTATTACTATTATTATTTTTTGGAATATTTGAAGTTGTGTAATATTTTTAAACTGATGTTTTATCCATGAATCTAATTTTATTTTTTTTATATCTATTCCCTTTTTAATCTTAAGTAATTATCACTTGTGTGCAGATTAAGGACTGAGTAATTACAACATGAATAATCATGAAACCTCTTTTGTTTATTGTATTTCAATTTTTATGAAGTTTATAAGAATTTGTTTAGGAAGGTATTATTTCATTAAAACTAGGTATAGTTGATAGTATTATTTCTATGTACAAAGAAGTGGTGGGATAGCTTAGTGTGATAGGGTAGTTCCAATACCTGGACTTGCGCTGTAGTCTGGCTATAGGTAGAAAATTAATTTTTTGTTTTATCAGACTATGTAATCATCTACATATTAAGTGGGTATCAGACCCTTCAGTGGGTTAGAGGGATAGAAATTTTCTGGCTGATGTGCGTTAGTGTTGATCACATACTTATGAATTAAATCCTTTATTGGTTTTAGATATAGATTTTTTCCTCCCTTATTCTTTAGTAGTGATTGTATTATTCTATAATTTTATTTCTTTTGCATAATGTTAATGTTTTGTAAAAAGTGAAAATTCAGTTAATTGAGTGTTTCCTTTAATGGTCTAGTCATTAGTACTAATTAGTTTAATTATGTGAAATATAATTACAAGATTAAAGGTTCTTAGAAATATAAAATTATTTTTGGTTTTTTACCAAAAAGGATTTTCCAGACTAGATTAACCTCAAAGTACATGCTCTTGAAAATTGTTGAGTCACTCACAGAAATATGTTATTTTTAAATTTCTATTTTATTGGCTTCCCTCATATAAGTTCTAAAAAACACTGTAGTATTTTAATTTTTTTTTTAAATTGTAATGTAATTGACTTGATTTTTATTTCCATTTTTAAAATATTTTAATGATGATGATGCATAGATCTTAAAACCCTTTAAAATTTAATGAGTTTAATTTTATAAACTTTGACTTCATAAATTTTGTTTTAAAGTGTAATAAACATACTGTTGTTTTATTTCTAATTTACTCTCTGAATTTATTATTTATTTTGGTCTTTGTATATTTTTGAGATCATTTTCAATCTTCTCTGTAGTATGGTTTTATATTAAACCTAATCTTTTTTTTTTTTTAATTATATTTTCTCTAAACATATTTCAAAACTTATATTTGTTTTTACAAATGATTAAACTAACTTCGCTACATAGGGTAAAAATGTTAAATGACTGTTCAAATATTGCACCCTAGCAAGAAAAGTTACACTGAATCTGTTAATTTAAATCTCCAGCCCCAAAGCAGGCTTGATGAAGACCTACAATGTGAATCGGAACATCAGCATTTAAGAAATAGTTGGTATTATTTTAAACTGTTTTTCTGTCTCTCACCCATACCATCTCCTTTATATTGTTATATAAAGGTTCATAGTGTGACTATGAATTAATTTT
>NW_027106076.1:261962-264098 GCF_000696795.3 Halyomorpha halys | reverse complement strand
TTATTAATTCTGACTGAAAATGTTCTACCATTGAGGAATGAGCTCAGAATATTGTATAGGTATTCTGGAGTGCCTGCATTCTTTAGTTTATATAGGAGACCTCGATTCCAGACCTTATCGAATGCTTATTGGAAATTTAAGAACGCTACCAGGGTGTGAACCGAATTGAAAATCAGGAATTATTTTGATGCTTTGAAAAAAAGAATTAAGATGTTTTTTTTTTATAACTGATTCCAGTAATTTTCCAAAAATGGGTAATAAACTGATAGGTCTATGGCTGCTGATTTGTTTAACGTTCTTACCAGGCTTGTGAATTACTATGAGTTCGGCTTTCTTCCATGTATCCGGAAAGTATCCAGTACCAAGGCAACTGTTGAAAATTGGCGTGATAAAAACGACAGCTTTCCTGGTTAACATTTTGATTGCTATGACTGGGATCAAATCATGGCCAGGACATTTCTTTATCTTGAGCTTTTTAATCAGGTCCTGGATTTCTTTTGGGGACGTGAATTTAGGTGGGAGTTCAACTGTTGCGAGGGGGAGATTTACATACTTATCAATTTGATCAGTGACTAAATTCGGACGTATTTCTGTGTTGGAGAATGTTTTCTCAAAGAAATTGGCGAACACTTCAGCTTTTTTGGCGTCACTAGTGATGAATTCAAAGTTTTGCCCCCTGGTAAAGATTTTCAACTCACAACAATACAAGTTTCTTTCTACAGTGTAGTTCTTAATAGTGTTAAATATGTTGAATTTCATGCCTGGAATCTACATCAGTGTACTGCATTGATTTTACTGATAGTATATGATGAATTTAAATCAAGCTTTGCGTTTCTAGAAGAGCTCTATGAAAAGTGAAGCATAATGCTGATTCAAATTGATAGGGTCACTTTTAGAAAAGTTACAGGGAGATATTTAGGGAGGATTGGAAAAAATAGCATGAACCGAATTGGTTTAGATTAAAATAGTGTTATTAAACCTGCTGTGGAACATGTTGAAATTGTTTTAGTTTCTCCTTGCAAAATATTTGTCTCCAAGAATAGATCATACGGACTATTTAGGGAGAGGAGTACAGATGCTATAACTTAAAATTTTAAAAATGTTCTAAAACCTTTAAAACACAACCTATTTTGGTCCTTTTCTGATTTATACAACTTTTACTGCTCTATCTAGATTTACAAACATGTCTCTACAAACAATAAACATGTGAGTGGCAGGGTAACTCATCTTTAGATCCTATCATTCTGAGGGTGAAGCAGCCTATTGTTTCATTTGCCAATGCAGTAAGTTCATGAATTTGAGATTTGTGGTGTTAGATCGCTTTACTCGTTAATCAATCTCTAAAGATGAGATTCATGGAATCTACAAAAATCATGTTATGAACAGCTAAATTTTATGGTTTAAAATAGGGTTTGAGAAGGTCATGGTGCATTATGTCAAAGAAATATGAAACAAAATAATAAAATTAATGATTTTCTATTTTAAATTATGAAGAAGATGGACAGGAGTGCGGTTAAAATAAAACTTTCTTGTTTCCCTTGACTATCTCCTTCATAATTTGAAATAATACGGTCAATCATTTATATATATAATTTTATGTTTTAGTTTGACATCTTTAGTCCAAGGATTTTGACCAGAATAATTTGATGCAAGATGTGTTAGATATTATTTTAGTGGGTGATATGTGGGAAAGAAATAGGAGAATGTATATCATAATGTATGACATGGATAAAACCTAAGATATTAAGATATCATTAGAATAGTCATTTCTTCACTGGAAGATCGCTTTGACCGTGTTTAATAATAAATGGAATATGGTCCAGATGCGATCAAATAAAAATAGTAATAATACTCAAATAGTAATAACTATTTTAATTAAGCCAACGTTTCACCCCACATGCAGGGCTTCGTCAGAGCTAAAAAAGATACCAAAATTTAACATAAGTAAAAAAAAGTAAATGATAAGTTAAAAGGGTATACAGTGAAAAGTAAAAATTAACTTAAATAAGAAAAATAAAAGGTTATAGACAATAAATGAAACTGGAAAAAAAATTACAGATAAAAAGAAGAAATACAAAAGAAAGTACAAACTAAGTGGTGGAAAAAGAGGGATAAGAATAAAGAAAGAGAATGAAC
>NW_027106076.1:257394-260940 GCF_000696795.3 Halyomorpha halys | reverse complement strand
CTGGGCAGAATAGCCTGCAATAGAAATTGTAAATTAATGTGAGGAAGAGTTTTTATTGAAGATGTCCTTGAAGATGGCTGGAATGGCCGAAACGTTGGATTAGTGAAAAATAAAGTGTTGGGACAGAATTGGATACTAATTTTTGATTTATTTAATAAATAGTTATTACTATTCGAGTTTTTATTTTACCGCACCCAGATTATATTCCATTTAATCATTTCTTTAGTTAAGAAAATTTTTTTCTTATTTTTTCATTGAAATAACACTTGCAGTTTACTGATTAATGCATCAGCATAAGGTTAAAATTTAGAAAATCTTTATTTCCTAACTTTTTTATTTATAATTAATGTGTTTGTTACCTTCATCATTGAAATTTCTGTTACAGCCTGAGAGAACTGGAACACATGCAGTTCCCTTGGTAAGAACTAATGATTTCTGTGAACTTGTAAGGGAGCGTCGAGCTCGCTCTGCCTCCACAGCATGTCTTTTTCTCACTGCTCTGATTGTTATGAGCTGTGGGATAGTGACAGGATTGTATTTGTATAGGCAGTTTGTGAGAGTTCAAGTACGTATAAGTTAACTTGTTTTTCTTATCTAAAGTTTGAATTAATATTTGATAAATATATGGTATTGTACTATGAGAATTGAATGAGTAATTGATAACCTTTTTTTATGCTATCATTATTTTATTTTCCTATATTTTTAGCTCATTGATCTTCCTGGTGGACCACCCATATACAACTATGATAAAACTTTTGTTGTTCCTGGCCTCGGAACCGCTATGCTATAGGAACAAGAACTTGTTTGGGATCCCTCTGGCCCTCTGCAATAATTTTTCCAACTTTTGCACATCAGAATTCCCTTGTATTTTTTATTTTTATTTATTTATTTCTTCTCTCCTGTAACTAGACCTAATAAAATCAAATCTAATTTAGATTTTATTTAATTGTGGCTGTGCAAAGTCAGCTATATTTAAGAAATTCTCAAATTTGTTGAAGATCACTCTCACAACTTTCAAATGGAGGTCAGGTGGTCCCTGGTCTGACAGCAATTAGTAACCTTTACACTATAGTGAAAAAATAATACAACATGAACTACAGAAAATATGTAAATTTCAATAATATAATTTGAGCAACGAGTAGTCCAATTAAATGAATAATTGTATAATGGGGTTGATCTCCCATTGAGCAGACAAGGGGTACACAAGGGTACACGCGGACAAGGGGGTTTATAGAAAATATAAAAATATTAAACTAATAAAAGATAAAAATGTTACCTTACTCATAAGTTTAATTTATAATAAATATACCAGAGAAATTCGGGCCAGCGGACTGATAGCATTCAACATGTTTTCTCCCTTATCACTAGATAGATCTAATTAATAACAATAATTCTAAATACTCTTACATTAAAACTATAAAAAAACAATCAATTAAACTATAGTTAAGAAACACTTTAATTTGTTGCAGGATCACTTTCAAAATTTTAATTCAAAATAGGGTGGTTAAGGTTGTGCGACGAGCGAACATCAGATTTCTTGAAAGATTTCTGGAGAGTCTAGAAGTCTATCTTTAAGGTTTACTAGGATATATTAATGGATTATAGGAAAGTTTGTTGGAAAATCAAAACATTTGGTTCTAGATAAAACAGTGAGAATATTTAGATGTTAGCACTCTCCAAAATTATGATTCAATTTTGTAAGATTTCCTGTTCTGCTTTTAGTCAGTTAATATCTTTGTACATCTCAATTTATTACAGTATCATATGCTTGTAGAAATTCAAGTAATAGGTCATGTACTCAGCAATCAGTATAGACTAGATATTCCAAACCTGTTATAATTTTAAATACTAGTCATAAGTTACCTTCCCAGTACAATATCCATATTTTTATTTGCATTTTATTCTTTTTGCATAAGGAAGCAACCTCTTTAATACGAGGAGAAGATGGTTGGTCAAAATAAAACACAAATAAGTTGATGTAACTTATTTAATTGTGCCAACGTTTCGGCTTGAGTTTCTAATCTTCATCAGGGCTAAGAACAGAACAAGATAACAGCCAATGAATATTGAAAATAAAAAATAAAATATAAACAGAATGACATAAAGTGAATAATTTATAGAATGATTTATAGAATGGAATTTATAAAATAAAGTGATGAGAAAAGTGGGAAATAAAATGCATACATAGGTGATTGAATAAGTAGGTAAAATAACATAATTAAGGAAATAAAATAAAAATGAAGTTATATAATGCAAAGAAATATGAATGTATTAGTTATTAATAATTTAAAAATTAAAATATGGAAAGAAAAATAAAATTAAGAGAAAGAAAATATATGTAATATATTTATTACATAATAATTGATAAAGAGGCAAAATATAAGTAAAGTTTAACAAAAGAAATGAATAGAAAAAAAATATTTTGAAAACAACAATAATAATATATGGTGAACATAACTAATAACGTGGGTAAGGAAAATTGAGAAAAGAAGGGGTAGTAAAATAAAGATACGGGAAAAAAGAGAATAAAGCAAACCTGTTAGCTTAAAATCTAACTGCCAAGTGGTATTCTGCACCGAGAACGGCCAAACTCCGAATTAAAAAATACTTACAAGAATGACTAAGTGTTTTTAAGAGGAAATGTTATGAGTGGATAAAAAATAAAAAGTAAAAAGTAGAAAATATTTAGAGGAAGAAAGCATGTGAGAGGGTGACGACAAATGGTTTTTGGAAAATGTTAAAAACATATATATGTACAAGGATGACGAAGTACTGGAAGATGATGAAGTGTCATGAGTATTTAACAACAGTTAAAAAGATGAAACGTATATAAGAGAGTGACGACAAATGTGTCAAAAAAAGTTTAAGAAGTGAAATAATACGTTACAAAGTGGACAAAAAATTAATATGAATAAACAAAAAAAATATATAAAAATTACTTTTTTAATAAAATAACTATTTGTTTACATGTTAATGATAAGTTTTTTTTTTCTTTTCTTACGTCGGCCCAAGACTCCCATTGGAGTCCTACACTGCCAATGATAAGTTGTGCTTGTTGGTTTTTAAATTGACGGAAGAAGGTTCTGATTGGATATAGAGGCTTTCAGAGATGAGCCTTTTGTCATGGTTATGAACTGTAGCATAAAGTATAGATGTTTTGTCGAAATCGAAGGAATGATTTAAAGAAAGAGAATGTTCCAAAAGTTTTGAGGCAGAATGATTATGTGAGGAAACAGAATATTTATGTTGTTTGGTATGGTCTTTTAAGAGGTTTTTCGTTTCGCCTGTGTGTAAGCAGAATTACGATTAAGGGTGGAGCAAGGGATGCAGTATGCAATATGTGATGGGTGTAGAGGAGGGATAGGGTCTTTTAGTTTAGTGTAAATATTAGATAGTGTGTTGTGAGGTCTGAAAGCAATACGAAGGTTAGATATACATAAGAATTTTTGGATGTTGTCAGAAAGAGAGGGGATGTATGGTTGTGATCAGTAGAAAGGGGTTGTGAAGAATTAGGTGAAGTGGTAAGACAATTTTTGTAGTTGTATA
>NW_027106076.1:250694-251634 GCF_000696795.3 Halyomorpha halys | reverse complement strand
TAACCTATACACAAAAACCGAAAACTAAAAAAATACACTTTTCATCAACTAAAATTAACACTTGAACTATTTAAAAAACTAATAAAACTTGTCACTCCGTTCTTCTTACCATAAAACTTCGAAACACTAACGATAAAACTTTTGTATGCAAAAAAAAAACAAAAAGTTTTACATAGATGAGAAAACTCCAGATCCTATTGATTATTCTTTATGGGGAACTTGAGTTGTTCTATGTGGACCGTCCTTGGTTTTTTTGGTTCTTTAATACTCTTTATTGTTACTATATTATGCTCTGTAATTGTAAAAACCACTGTCCCTATACCAATTTTCCCCACAATATCACGTACACCCTCGTTATGTCGCGCCACGCGTTTGGCTTTCTCCTTTTCGATTCACCTTGTCCCACGTTTTTTTCAGTGTCATCCTGTTAACGACGATCTCCTCTCCGTCGATCACCGTGTTTCTATAATCGCGTTTGCGCCCTCTAAGTCCGAACAGAATTTCGATTGGAGCGAATCCCGTTACCGTATGCATGGAGTGGTTATAGGCTACTATAGCTCTTATCATAGCCTCGTCTGGTTCCAGGCCCTTATCTAGCTGGTACACCCGCAAGTGATTGCTTAACGTACCGTGGAGCCTCTCTATACCCCCCCCCCCCTGCTCTTAGGGTGTCCTGGGGTGTTTAGATGCCACCTTACCTCCAAAGCCTTCATTTCTTCTCTGACGTTGGCGTTATCGAACTCCCGTCCCGCATCAGACGATATCCTTTCTGGTACTCCATAGAACTGGAACCATAAACGCAGCGCTCCCAATACCGCCTCGGCCGATCTTTCTCGAATCTGATGTGCCATTGCCACTTTGCTTAAGAGGTCAATCACCGTAACCCACTTGTAGCCCCTCCAGGTGAAAGTGTCTATTTGTAATTCTACTAACGGTGTGT
>NW_027106076.1:248045-249229 GCF_000696795.3 Halyomorpha halys | reverse complement strand
CAGTTCCTTCCATCTGGTGACCCTAGCTGAGGACTCTTTAAGCTTCCCAACCCATTGAAGCGGTCTGTGATCTCTATGTACCCGGAATTTCCTCCCGAAAACATAGGGGCGAAAATGTTCTACCGCCCACACAATACCTAACAGTTCTCGCTCAAGTGCGCTGTACCTTGTCTCAGCATCAGCCACTGGTCGCTCTCCACCCTCACAATCCTGCGACAGTACCATCCCCAACGCGTACTCACTTGCGTCCGTAGTAATGATAAATGTAAGTTCAATGTCCGGGAATGCCAACACCGGTTCCTTCTGAAGCGCCTCCATGCATTTTCTTATGTTTTCCACCATATCGGGCGTCACCTGCACCCTATTTCCCTTTTTCAGAAGGTTGTTGATGGGTACCAGATACCTGGCCATCGCCGGTATGAATCGTCTATAGTAGTTCAGAGCGCCCAACAATCTCCTGATTCCCTTAACATCCATTGGAATCGTCATTTTCCGGATCGCTTCTACCTTATTTGTGTCTGGCCTGACTCCCTGTTCCGATATTGTGTGTCCTAAAAAATTTATCTGGTTTCTCCCCAGTATTGATTTTTCGCTCGATAACTTTAACCCAAATTTCCAGACCTGTTCGAACACCTTGCGCAAGTGGGACATATGTTGTTCCTCCGTTTTGCTAAAAACGAGCAGGTCGTCCATGTATACCTTGCACATGGATTCGTCGATTCCCCGTAAGAATTCGTCCATCAATCGTTGGAACGTAATTGGGGCATTTTTCAGTCCGAAGGACATCCTCGTAAATTCATAATGCCCCCTTTCGAAGGTAAAAGCTGTCTTGTGCTGATCTTCCGGGTGCATCTTGATTTGGTGGTAGCTGGGGTAGCGCTGGAACCGCCCCCGGGACTGCCGGAATTCCAGGAGCCGGTTGCGCCACCGGGATTTGTAGCACTGGCTGCCTCAATGCAGGCTGTTGTAGTGGTTGACCATCACCATTATTCATCTTGGTCAGTAAAAAAATGACAATTTAAGCGAATTAAAAGATAAGAAAGTCGGAGGAAAAAAGAAAAAAAAATCTCGGTTGAGAGAACAGTTAAAAAAAAATCAATCGGTGAAGTTTTTATGAAAAAGATTTAGATTTAGAAGAAGAAAAAAAAATCTTCATTCAGTGAAAAATATGCAATCAGTATCCG
>NW_027106076.1:225528-247715 GCF_000696795.3 Halyomorpha halys | reverse complement strand
ATATCTTTAATTGCAAAATATCACTATCTTGCCATTCAGACCATCTTTCTTCATTATTATATATGGTCAATTAATAATTTCCCAATTCACAGTCTTATGTTCTGCATCAAACTAATGTTGCTCCTCTGCTTCTTATCAACTCATTAGCTACTTTTCTGGTATATGTATCATCTATCATTAATATTTCCTTGCTATAATTTCAAATTTATGGAATCAATGTTATCTACCTATTGCTTCCAAGATAAATGATAACTCCTTCAAATCTTTTAAATTCAAGCCTATGCACATTCATGAGCTTTCTTATTCTCACATTAGGCAGAATAAGATTTAACTACAATAACTGATGATCTTAAATAAAAAAGAGTAAAATGGTACCATTTTTAATAAATTGTTTTTATATAATAGAAAACATTTATTTCCTCAATTATACTGTTTTTTCAACATGATATGTGAATAAGTAAACAACTTAAAAAAGAATCTTTCTAGTTCGTGTACGCCAGTTTGACGGGAAAAGTATGCCCCCTCCACTACTTCACACATCAAGCCTTATTAGGAGAAATACTTTGAACTTGACAATAATCAATTCCTGTGATCAGGTTACCATGGAAACCTACTGAAAATGATTTAAAAACAAACCAACATGGATCCAAAATTTGCTGTATCTTTGCTTGTACTAGGCTGAATTAGATTTTTTTTTATAATTTAATTACCTTACATATTGTCACATATTATTTCCCAAATTTAAAGTCAAACAGGCATTTGAGTTGTGGTGCCTTGTGACAGTTTTATAGTTAGTATGCAATTTATTCACATAATTGTATTTTTTTCAAAAACAGTTTCTGGTGAAGGTTTGTTGTTTTATATTAAATGTAAATATAAAATTTATTGAAACAACAATAAACTTACGATTTAATACACATAATTAAAAGAATATAAAAAAAAAAAAATTCAGTACAGTGGCTGTTAGCAGTTTTTGGTCTGGTTGTTACCTTCCTATAGTAATCTATCCTCCTTGTGAGTAATCTTCCCCATTTAAGCTCTACCCCCACAGGGTTCTATTTGCCTTTACTTAGTTTCAATTAATTTACTTTATTGTTTTTGTGCTGCAGATGGAAAGATTTCATCTTCGCTGCAACATTCCTTATGCTATGCAAAGGCATGGTGAAGAAGAAATCGAAAATTTTCAGAATGATATTGATACTTTGGCAAGTATTTTATATAAATGTATAATTTGTGTTTCCCTTATTAATTAATATAATTTTTTTCTTATTTTGATTTTTAGCAAAATGAATTAGATAAAGAGGAAAAATATTTTCATGAAGATTTTGAAATTGAAGATTGTTATGAGAAAATTACTGTACCTGATTTTTCAGGTGGACGAAGAAGCAAATTTATTCATGACTTCAAAACGGCAAGTATTTATTATTATTTTTAAAAGTAAGTGAAAGTAACCGGACAATTAGTCTTCCTAAAATATTTTGATATGCAAGAAACATTGGTGTCCTATATTTATTTTTATTAAATTTAGTGTAAAAATTTATTTGGAGATTTTGAATAGCTACATTAAGTGGTATTATAACATGATCCTTGCAATGTAAATATAATTAATGTATTCGTATTTTATGATTGAAATTAATATTAAAGTTATCAAATTGGATAGTAAATAAATTAATAAAAAGTTGATTGAACAAAGAGACTGGTACTGGTTATGATGAGGGGAACAAGTCCGACAAGTGGGCCTCTTTGTCCTTTTTTGCCAATACCAAGGCCGATGGAATGATTCTTTTTTATAACTTATTCCTCTATATTGAACCTGTTTGACTTTCTAATAAAATTTAAAAGGGACACCCAATCTACTGACGAAACCTCATATTCTAGAATTCTATCAGAGCCTATAAGTGTATATCTTAGTGACGCGTACTGGTCACAATCTGCTATGTAAAGTAGGGCAGTATCCGGGGCCTGTCCACATAAGCAGGAGGTTTCACTGCGAACTACTCCACAAATCTTAAGATGTCTTTTAAGTCCACAATGTATGTGTATGTGTCCACAATGTGTAAGAACTCCTATCAGCAATCAGAGTTCATTTCTGTTTAGGCCTAGCAGCCACTCAGTTCTAGAAGTGGAGGGTTTAGTTATTATTATTTTTGCCTCTCTTAGCCCTATACATTCCTTCCACTCTTTACCTGCTATCTTCCGTGCCCAATCAAGGACTTGAACTTTGTACTGATGTCTAGGAATGGTTCTGGCCCCATAGAAGGGTGCTCAGCCCGCTTTTAGCGTGCTGATCAGCTTTCTCATTACTAGTGATTCCCTTATGTCTAGGAATCCACAGTAACTTAAGCTTCTTTGAACTCACTAATGACTCTAAAGCATGTTTGGACTCTCTCACCAATGTAGAGGTGACTTTAGGTGACTCGAGGGCTTGAAGGGCAGACACACTATCTAAACATATGGCGATACCTGTCCTTTCACAGCTGATGATTTCAGGGCATGTAGCTGCCGACAAAATGGTGAACACTTCTATCTGAAAAATAGTGGAGTATTTGCCTTGTGGGAAACTTATTTCTATGCCTAAATCTTCTATACAGACTCCTGTGCCCCTGTTAGACCAGAATCTTTTCATTCCTCAGTCAAATATTTTCTTGATCCATCAGTGAAACAGGGCATATAGTCTCATGGAGTTACTACTTGTACCTTGTACCCAATCCTCGTGTCTTAGGGTATAGGTAACTAATTTTTGTATCCAGAGCAGGTGTTCTATCTAGCAGTGGTGAATGGTATTGTAATATTGGTAACTCATTTCCACCACTTTAGCTATTGTCAAATGACCAATAGGTTCTCCCATCTCTCTTCAGTATCATTTTCTTTCATTCTTAAGTAAGCAAGTACAGCTTCCCCATGAATCAGTAAGTGAAGCTGTATTAAGGAAAGTAAGATTTCTAATGCCGTAGTTGGTGTTGTGCAAAATGCTCCTGTTATGCAGTACAGGCCATCCTTTGGATCTTACTAACCATTTGCACATGGGAAGCACTGTAAAGGGCTATCCACCACACAATGCTTCCTTAGTAGATTTCAAGTCTTATTGCTGTATAAATTCAATGTTATAACCCTTAGGTTGAAACCCCAGGTATTGCCAACAGCAAGTCTTACTTACCAAAAGGCTGCACTAATTTTTCTTTTTAGTTCTTACAAATGAGATCCCCAGTTAAGTTTTTCATCTAAATGATACAATATGATTTAGCAACATTATAGTCCTCCTTCCGAGTCTTAGGAATAAAAGCTATCAACGATTTCCTCCATGTCTCTGGTATATATCCCAATGCCAGAGAGGCTGTAAGCAATACTCTGGTATGGGGGAGTAGGGTATTAAGTCCTTTATTTCAAACAATATATGGGAGAATACCATCTGTACCTGTACCTGGGGCCTTATATGGCTTGGCTCCCCCACAGCCCACCTTATGGCCTCATCCACAAGGATTTACTCCGATTATGTGTAATCTTCTTCATTGGAATTGCCTCTCTGAGGGAATCCATAATTGGAGGATTGTCTAATTTGTTGTGCTGACAACCTGGAAAGTGTATCTCCATTAAATGGGACAAGGTCTCCTCTAGGCTGGAGGTCCACTTCCCATATTGTTTCCTTAGCGCACCTAATGGCTGTTGATCATTACTACCTAATAGTTTTATTAGTCAGGAGGCTTCTGGCATGCTTTCTCTGTTACTACTACTGCCATATGGTTTATGTCTTCTTGATTCTCTTTTATTTTTATTGGAGGCAGTCTGGTATGCATTCCAGTCTGCCGTAAGCATTATTATAGGCTTTTCTGATGTCTTTTTGTGATATAGTCAGTTCAGTTTACCACCATCAGACTTTTTGGTAAAAAGTCTAACTAGTCTTTAGACTTAAAAAGTCTAACTAGTAAGTCTCTGTTCTCAGTGGGCAAGCCTGCTTGTAGGTTGATGTATCATTTCTTTCGAGTAGGTCAGATTCCATATCTAGTTGTGACCTGGAAAGTCTTTCCGCCACATAGGGTGACTCACCTTCTAGCCTCTCTCTGAATAGACCCCAGGTCTGTATTCCTTGTGTTTATTTTCAATGTGAGAAGAGGCTTCTCAGCTACTATCTTTAATGAGATCATCCGATGATCAGAACAAAGGATTTTAATGGGGCTTGAGGTAAGTGTTGTATCTAAAACCTCGCCTCTTGTTCTTGTAACTTAGGTTGCTTCGCCCCCTCTGTTGAGAATTTCTAAATTAGTTGAGGCTATAAATTCTAACAAGTCTTTGCCTCGCTTATTGGTATCTGTGCTTCCTTCAACAAGTGGTGAGCATTAATATCTTCACCAACTAAGAGTGGTAAATCACCTCTCTGGAGTATCGGAGAAGTCTTTCCAAATATTGATTATGAGGATCTAGATAGTGCCTAGATTGTTATCAATCTACAAATACCAACCTTGATTTTTAGTACCAAGGTTGTCACATCTCTAGTATTCATCTGAGGGAGGGCAGCACCTGTAGGTCCAGATGTAAGCCCTCGGTTTGTCTTCACATGGGGTGGGCGGATAATTCTTCCACCTGTACCCCTTGATCCTCTAATTGTCCTCCTAATAACAATAGAGTTCCTATATTAACACAAGGGTAGATTTAATCCCCCTCCCTGAAAGTAACTTGACTAATTCGGCGGTAGCCTAATTGTTGCCCATGATCGGTTCTGACCAAATCATCATTTTGGCATTCAAGAAGCTTGACTTATCTTGAGGTTTGATCCCCTCAACTCCCAACCCATTAACAATTTTAGTGGGCTATGGAGCTTCTGCGCACCACTTCGCCACAAACCTACGGTCTGTGGGAGGTACCCAGTCTCCTCATTAAAAAATTGGAGGCTGTATTGATCTTTGTGTGTTGTGTATTGTGCTGGGTGCAGTAATGTGCTGTGCTCCTCTAATTGCTAACATGGACAGGCGTGCACCTCACATAGCACAAGGTATCAGGTGGGGATAAAATCCCTGTTAAGTAGCCTGACCTACTTTCCCTCCTTGGCAAATTGATCTTAGGGAGTGTAATGTAAGTGACGTTGGTGTTAATGTGTCCTGTGTGAGTGTCAGAAAAGATGTTGCCCCAACTTGGAGGGTCAGTGACTGCTTGTGGTACAATAACCATGCGATGGGGCCGCCACCTGTAGATGGAATGATTCACTGGAAAAAAATGCTGGCCATTTAATAGATTTAATTAGTATATGTGTTCATCTTCAATGAACTCATATCAATCCTGAATATCTAGATTATGTTTTATTTCATATATTATCATTGTAATTGGTATCTATATTTTTATTTGAGTTCTCCAATTAGTAATGTGATATAATAAATTACCAACTAAAGACCTCTAGACCTTGGTATAATTTTAAAATTATAAGTTCTTGATTTATTGTGTTACAGAATAAGACTGGAATAATTGACATTGATGGTCGTCGTTGTTTTGTCATGCCGTTAAATCGTACTTTGGTTCTTCCTCCTGAAACTCTAATGGATTTAGTGAAAAAAATGAGGGATGGTAAGTAAAGATATGGAGTGATATGTTATAGTAACCAATGGTAAACACAAATACGTATTGAAAAATTTAAAATTAAATGATTTCCCTCTACTAGATGAAAAATTAAACACTTCTAAACATAAAAGATCTTAACGAGGCTCAAACATTACATCTTAAAATACTCTATCATATTAAATTCATGTTTATGACTGGTTTCTGTCAAAGAAATCAAATAAAATTAGTGCAGTGTGTAAATGTAAGATTACACTGTATTTACGAATAAAAAAGTATTAAATTCCCCTTTTAATTGAGATTCATTTATCTTTATGTTTGTTCATATTTTATGGTATATCATATTTATTGCTAATGAATTATTCTTTTTAGTTTGTATTTTAAAAATATCACTCTTTATAAACAATGAAAAAGTACTTTTAGGTGTCCATTATTCAAATTTTTTGTAGTATTAGTCTGTTATTTGTAATATTTTTTTATTTATTAATTTAAAAACTATGTTTTTAACTTGGTCTTTGGGAGAACAATATTGAGTAAATCTTATTTTAAATTTTTACCCGACTACGGTGAGGCCAAAAGAAGGGTAATGTGTTTAGGGGTGTCACATAACTTGCTCATTAGTTGGTTTGTTACAATTTTTGAACAAAAGGTTCAACAGATTTTCAAGTTTGATGGCTCAGACTATCTACTGAGATCTTGTGATTATTTTTTTACAATTTGACCTCAAAATACTGAAATTAAGTCTGTTAAATGTGCTAATCTGTTTCTTTAGGCTCTATTAATGAACGAACCTATACGATTACAGCCGTGGATGTTGAAATTGTAGTTGCCAATGCAATATCTTGCATATCTTTGGTAGCGGTGACAGTAGAATTTTGAGTTTAATGATTAAGGAATAAGTTTTTTTGTTGTTTAATAGCCAATCTTGCATTTTAAACAAAATACTAGAAAGCTTTATTTTTGGAGAAAAATAAAACAGAAAATTCATAAGTTTTGTTCGGTAGTGGACAAAGTGAGTTCTGCTTGCATCTTTCCCTGGAAAACTATTGGGTGTCCTTGACCTCTTTATCTCTCAAATATGTTTTTAAATCAAATCTTGGTTAGTTGTAATACTTACATGGAAATAACACTATATAATTTTATGCTACTATCTCAATTTTTTTTAGTGAGAAACTGGTTTCTCTATCCATTAATTTACTTATTTAATTCTTCAATAAAGTGCTTGTATCATTTTTCTCTTAAAATAGCTGTTATATATGTTAAATGTTTTATAGTGAGTTGCCAGGCTAAGTATTATACCATATTAATGTTTTTTTTTAATTTCAGGTTACTGTGAGATTGGTCCATTTTCTCGTAGAACAGCTGCAACTGTTCTATATATTATACCACTGGCTTACTTCATAGTTGTGCTAAGTACATGAAAACTGACTTTATGAGAAATGTGATTAAAGATTCTCTCTTTCAGGAAAATTACCTTCTTTTTTTTTTTTTTCGCCAAGACTCCCGTTGGAGTCCTATACTGCCTAACCATGGTTGCAGGTCAATGTTTTTCATTTTGTGGGGCCGCCACTCAATGAAAAAAGTCAACGCCCCAGGCAGGATTCGAACCGGTACCCTCAATAGACATCAAATTGGTAAGACTGTGTCTTAACTACTGAGCTACAGGCAGCCCAAATTATAACTTTACAATTAATTTTCTCAAAAGAGAGGACCTTTAATTGTATTTTTCATGAAGTTAGTTTCCATGCGCTTCGTACTACTGTGAAGTTAGTAGTGCCATATTTAGATAATTTTATGTATGCTATATTTCAATTTTAGGTTATTATGAGGTTGATACTGGTGTTCTTCGGGAAACAATGCAGGTAGTTACACCTGCAATTGAAGACAGGGCCAGTTTGGGAATGCATATTGAGCAAGAATGTTTTGGTTATCCAATTTACAAACTAGAAAAGATGGTTACTGGAGGTATGTATGGTTAAATAACAATAATAATATATTAATTTTATTTTTGGTTAAGATTGGTGTCCTTACTATTATTATTAATTATTTATTTATTTTAGTTTATAAGAGAAGTGCTGAACCAGAAGTGAAATTTATGGAATTTGCTGGAAAAAATACTCTTGCACTTCATATTGTAAATTATAAAGACTTACAAGAACATGAAGTTCCTCTGCCAGTAGCAATGGCATAAATAATAAAACTTCATAACACATTTACAATATATCGTTAGTTATAGTTATTTGGTAAATATTTCTTTAAATATTATCCATAGCTGTTAATCTTTAACTGTCATACTGCACAGTCTGTTATTTCTGTGTATTATGTACTATTCAATGTAATTTTAGATTTTAAATGTAATTGTTTCTAACTTTAAATATTCAAAGCACATATTTACTGTTAACTTTATATTAGTTGTAACAAAAATATATTTTACATTTTAAACCAGACCTTCACTGTTCTCCTCTCCAACATATTTTCAAAAATATACATTTGATTAAAATACTTATTCAGTAATGAGGAGCAATACATTTTACATATCAATGTTGTGGATAATACTCAAGAAATTTTTCGTTGTGTAAATTGTTAAGATCATTCCCAATATACCATTTAATACTTTATTTCCTGAATTTTAAATATTATAACCATCAGTTAGACTACACTATTTTAAAAAAATGTTTATATTATTGTTATAAATGTATTGACTGTTTAAAATATTTAATAAGTTAGAGAATTAAAAAAATGGATTTATGATTTATATAACTTTAATTTTTTGTTAAATATAAAAGTATCAACAATTTTTTTTTTAGAATTACTTCTCTTCTTGGCTCGTGAGTTTTGTTTATCAATAGAATGTTTGTTAATCTTTATCTTTTATAAAAGTTAGAACATGTTAAAATTAATAAAACTTTCCATCGAATTTGAATTAGCTTTAGTTGATTACCACCAGAAAAACGATATCAAAAGAGGAAAAACGTGTTGATTTGTATAACTTAAATGCAGATAATTTTTGTTAAATATAAAATTATCAACAAATTTTTTTTTTAATTACTTTACTTCTTGGCTCGTGAGTTTTGTTTATCAATAAAATTTTTCTTAATCTTTATCTTATAAAAAAAGTAGAACATGTTAACATTAATAAAAATTTCCATCGAATTTGAATTAGCTTTAGTTTATTAGAACCAGAAAAATAATATTAAAAGAGGAACATGTGTTGAGCATATTCTTTGTTATTTAATTAATGAGTAAAAATAGGAAGTAATTAGTACTTCTTATAAACCTAAACTTTATGCATTTGTGGATGTTGATTATTTTTTATCCATTATTAAGATTTATATACCACTTTTTAATTTAAATAAAGGTGTAATTATTTAATTAATAAAGATATTTGGAATCGAATACTTACCAGTTTACTTACTCCTTAAATGTTTCCCTACCTGTTAAGTTAAATGTTATTAGTCCATTATCATTGTTAGTTTAGAAATTTAACCCATTGGGAGCTAAACAGAAATTATTCTTGGATTTATATTATTTTGTTGCAGAAATAGGTCAACATCACGACCCCCTTTGTAATTGAGAAGAAAAGAATATATAGAAAGGTTATTAGATGACAGTTATAGTTATAATTATATGATTGTTCTCAGACAGTTATAGTATTGCGCCATGTAAGGCTGTTGGTCTTAGTAATGAACGAATCCCTAAAATGTTAAGAAATACTGAACCAATGGGTAAGTGTCCGAGGGGTAGACCGATACGTAAATGGGAGGATTGCGTTAATACTGATTTAGTAGAATTGGTTTTGGAGGGGCATTACTGGAAGGATGTATGCAGAGAGTATTTAGTAGTATCGGCATCGAACATTCGGGTTCGTTAGGCCTTCATTATCCACTATCGGAAGAAATACTGAAAGGCACACCATAGAATTGGAATCATGTCCGAAGGGCATGTAAAACCGCCCTCGTTGATCTGTCCTGTACTGGGTATGCCATATTGCCACCATACTGAATACATTGATGACTGTGACCTGCTTATAGCCTTTCCAGGTGAAAGAAACCACCTGTAAGTCGCTGAGCGTTATGATAGCGGTAGGTGTCTCTTCTTGTGCTACACAAGGTGGACGCCGATCATACTTCGTCCTGAGGCATATCTCTCATTTCCCAAGAATCTCCTTGATTGTACATTTCAAACCCCACCAGGAATATTTGCACCGTAATGTTTGTAAATTCTCGTTCAGCAAACTATGATTAGTTTTATCTCAGTAGTGATATGCCAAGGTTACCTCCTTTTGGTGTTCTCACAAGGTATCTACCATCGAATAAATGATCTACAGCAATTTTTCCCAAGCTATACCTAAGATATGAAAATAAGTAAAAACTATTAATTTTCCTTTTTATTTTCTTTAAATAATTTTTGAATATTACAATATACTATTGTATTCCAAGAATTTTCAGAGGGAGGGGGAGTGAAACTGCGCATAAAGCAAATTTGAAATATAGGGCTGCAGAATGTCCCTTAATAAAATGCATATAATACATACTCATGAATTTATGGATGCCTACTCAGAGTAGGATGACTATTCAGAAAAACAAGAACATTTTCACCAAGATGTGATGGACTTTAAATGATGCTATCAGGTGGATTACATGATGGGAGACAACATTTGGAACTTGGTACAAAAATTTCAATCAAACATAGAAAAAGTGCATATGATATTCATTCTTAAACATTGTTTATAAACTTTGTCACATTAGTTGTGTATTATGAATTAGTGTTTTTTGAATAAAAGTTATTTGAATGTGAAACTAAAACTAAACTTTATTTAATTGGTTTTTACAATAAATATTCGACAAAGAGAATTTTTTCTTAGATAAATAAAGAAATATCGAGCTGGTTTCTACAGAAGCAAAATTCATGTAGTCCAGGTGTAATTTTATTACTGTGTAAAGAGTACTATGGAGAACTGAAGTTTTTTAGAATAAAAACTTATATAAATTGAAATAATATAATTTTTACTTTTTTTAAATAAGACTAACTATACTTTTTTCCATAAAATGATTAAATGTATAGAATACTTAAATAATTACATGACTAATGGTGGATTTGTAGTTAATTAATGTGGAGGTTCTTCAAACTTGGTAGAGAAATTATAACATTCACAAATCCAATATCTAAAATAAAAAATTAAACATTAAAACACAGTTTTGTTTGAAATGATTTTAAATTAAACTAACAAATTAATATTTCAAAATAAAATAGTGCCCTATAATGAAATGGGCTCATAATAGGATATTTGTGATACATATTAGATGGACAATAATTTAATAATAAATTCATATGGGCCTCATAAATTTAATATGTATTTCAAATGAATGGTTCGGAGCAAGAATGTAACAAGTCACAATTTAGAAAATAATTAGAATTTTCAACAAAATCCTGTTTCCCTATAAAGCTATTTAATATGTTGGTTTTATAGCTTCAAAATTCCAACTCAATTATCTATAATATGATAAAATATAAAGACTATAAAATAATAAAAAAGAATTACAGAATATTAAAAAACTGTGCAACAGACAGCTCTCTTTAAACCATAAATTCTGATGCTTTAATCACGATTCTAAATTTTGAAGCATAATTCTAATATATTTTTGTGAAATATACTTTTAAAAAACTAATTTTATAAATACAAACGTAAATATGGTCCCTTTCAATAAAAAAAAAAATAGATAAACAACAGCTTTCCCTTATGAGCCTTATCATATTCTTGTCCCAAGCTCTTCAAATCAGAAAAAAAATTGGTAAGATGATGTTTTAACACTCGAGCACTAGTCTCAAATTTTAAATACATTTGAGCTGCTATTAAAATAAACTTTAGCTATAAAAATATAACTTTACTGAAACAATAAGTACACAGTATTGTCGATTTTGGTGATAAAAAAAATTATTCGCAAAAATCTATTTTTAATAAAAATAATAAACGTGTGTGTGTATATATACTTATATATATAAAACATATACATATGTAGAGAACTTATTTTCTCAGTAAAATAAGTTTTACTCATTTATATTCTTCATGGACCACACTTCCAATCATCTTTTCCTCATATGATATCCAGAGTCAACAACTAATGGATCATAGTTTTTAGTTTAATGTATTTGATTTTTTTATTTTAAAAATAGCAGGCCAAAAAAAAATTTACAATAAAAAATAAAACACAAATATGACAAGAAAATATAATACTATTAATAATATTAAGTAACCTAAGATCTTAACGATCACTATCAAAACATTAATTACATATTTTTAACTCTGGCACGAGTTCTAGTAGATTTATGATTTCAGAGATGGACAATGTTGATTATAATTTTATCAGTGAAAAAGAGCCTTCAAATCAGCTTTTGTGTAGTAGCCTTACTTTTAATAAATTCACTCACCTTGATATGAATGGTAGTCATTCTAGCTCTGTAGGCCTAATGCTACAGGCCATTATGACCTAAACATTTAAATGTAAGTTATCAGGCCTTCCATCATTTTGACTGCATTACTTTTACAGAATTTCAATTAACAGCAAATAGCAACAACTTTTGAATTCATGATGCACCATGCTTGACCTCAATAACCTGATAGAGAATATCAAATCCAACTAAGCGTGTATGCCTCTGCCAATCCAGGCACACCACTTTGTTCCATCGCTACCAGGTAGAATGACTGATGGGCCAGTTAGAGAGTTAATAAGCATAGGTTTTTAAAAAATAAATTTAACACAAATGAAAAATGTTAATTAAGAATTACGAAGCTGACATAAAAGAATTAGTCTGAAAAAATAATTCTCTTTACTAATTGCTAAATATTTTCAGAGATGAGGAAAATATTCCTGAAATTAAATGATTAGATGTAACAATATTTTTACTTACTAGTTGAGGTATTATTTTTTGAACAATATCTAATGTAACTGTCCTAGAATCTTCTGCAAAAGCTTGCTTGCCTGATCTCAAAGCACATTCCAAAACAACTATATTTACAACCTGAGTGAGAGATGCCAGGGCTTTAGGTTGAATCTTAGTCTTCCCCTTTTTAAAGTGTAGTGAGCAAATCTTTTTCATAGTTACCTATTTAGGAAGTATATTATATTCATTTATTCTAATATTTTGGAAATAAACTAATTTCTTACAAATAATAGATGCCAGAGTTAAATTTAGTAGAAACGTTTTATTAGAAAGTAGATTCAAATTAATAAAATAAATGAATTTCCAGAAAATACTGTAACGCCTTTAAAAGTACTATACACGGAGAAAATAACGTATGAGTAAGAAAGTTTTAATAAACTTGTTTACTGTATTGAAGTTGACAGTTTGATTGTCCATTCTTGGAATGACATCCTCCAACAAAACTAAGCAAGCATATATTCAAACTATCTGTTTAAATCATAACCCTACTATCTTTCTAAGCAAAAATGGCGCTGAGGGATTAGACCACGCCCCTTGAAGGCAACTTTACGTTGAGGTTAATAGGGATTTCGCACACTAATGTAAAACTGTTAATTTAATCCCACATATGAAGATAGTAGAAGCAGTAATAAATGAATTCCAATAATTTGGTAAATTATAATGAAAATCCATTGGACCGTTTTCGAGAAATTCGTACTTCTTTCTCTGTTCTGTTCAGACCTGTGTTGCCGATTTACTCGATCAAGAAATACCCGATTAGTGCTTTGAAAATACCCCTTTTATCCCACAAATACGCGCTACTTTACCCGCTCTTGGAGAATCATTATATCAATAGTTGTATGATTGTTACAATCATGATTGGTCTGTAGCATTAGCTCTGCATAGTTGATGTAGCTGGCGTGATAGTTGATACTACAAGTGATACCATGAAGCAACTGTCACGTTGACTATGACATGTACATGTGCTTATGTATATATATCTTGGCAATAAACAATCGTACAGTTTCAGCTATTGCGACCAAAGTTGTACCCACTATCATGAGATAAAGGTTTGATAGTTACAGTCATGACAGCATTGACTGCCAGTTGATAGTATAAGTAATGTCGGTGAACTGAAAGTCGCGTTAAATGGCACGTTTAACTATATTGACTCTATTTATATCCTTTGACAGTCAACTATCGTAACATATTAAACTTACCAAATGTAATGACGGTAGATGGTAAAAAATCATTCGTATGTATTGCTTTTGTTTTGATCATTTTTATATTGAAATTAATTCTATTCAAAGTTTTTATTTACCTCATCATCCGTTATGGTGTTGGATGGTAACTCGAAGAAATACGAAACGTATAAAGTATAAATCGTTGCCGAAGTGAGTGCTTAATTATAAACATTAAAAATAAATTTAACAGTTTTCAGTTGTAAAAATTTTGTTAAACATTAACAATACTTTTGCAACTAGACCAGTAATGACATCAGACTTTAAAGGACATTAATATAGAAAACCGCTTCGGGCCTCAAACATCTATCCACTTCGGATCCCAAAAATAAATTTACCCGTGACCTTAAATTGTATCACCCCCGGGCTCCAAAAAATTATCAACTTAAAATATAAGTCAAAAGACTAGTGCGATGTTGCACTAGCACTCCTCTATATATAACATAATTCCAGTTTACCCGAAATACCCAAATACTCGGCAGTTACGCGCTAAGGTGAAAAATACCCGAAAATCGGGTAAATACCTACAAATCAGCAGCACTAGTTCAGACTCATTTCAATGTGAATCTTAGGGATCCCAAAATATATTAATATAAAATTTATTTATCTTGGTAAATTTTTCAATTAATGTTTTTTAGGAACAGTTAATAAAAAAAAAAATTATTTTAAAGAAAATATTAAAATATAAAGTTTGATACAAATAAATAATTGTATCTGATATGATTGAGAAATTTATTTATTAAAAACAATAAACATTATTTTTAGAATATTTAATGTTTACAAAAAAAAAAAAAAAAGTGACTGAGAATCAATTGTAATTCAGAAAACCAATATCAACAACAAAATGTGAGTACGCTTTGAGTAAATCTCAACATTTGTATTTATTTTTTTTATCTTATTGCCTAGCCATTTATGGCATAGTGAGTGCCGCAGCAAGTCAATTGTCAAATATGGTGTACCGGTTGCTATACCTACGAAAGGAATAGACCCCGCATTTTAGCATCATTCATCCTGGCAGTGTACCCCTCCATTTTACTACTTTCTTCAAAGTTTAAATACAATAATCCTAAACCTTCCTGAGTGGTCGTTCATATATTATGTTATAGTTCTTCAAACATTGAGTATACACGGACTAGGTCAAGGATGAGACTAGAAAGGCTGGCTTTTGCTTTCGAGATAGTTGAGTCTTCAGGGCTTTTTGCAACCAACCTCATTCTGAACGCTGTTAGATTTTTTTTTCATATCCTTTCGAGGAAGTTTGATGTGCTGTTCCATACCTAAATATGTATTTAGTTGATTGGCTGCTAATTCTCTGATGCACTCTTCTCCATTTATCAGAAAGTTCAGAATATTGACCACAGTTCCTTCGTACAGAGGAAACACTGTACGTTTATCAAGTCCGAATGATATAGTAATATCGCTAGTAAAGGATTATACAATTTTAATCATACTTTGTAATTGTTGTTTGCATATAGTTTAAGATCATCAATTCACTAGTTATGACTGATTGTGATTACCACGTCATTGGTGTTGAGTTTGCAGCCTTGTACCTTCAAAATATCAGACTTAGCAACAGTGCCATACAAAACTACTGTGGGGTAAAACTATCCCCATAGTATATAATTCTCAGAATTTTAATTTGGTTATGAGTACGGGTTCCTCCAATTTTCCATGTAATATTCCATTAAGTTTGAAAGAAGTATGTTAACTTTAGGTTTAAACTTTTAGGTATCCTTTACCTCTTGTAGCCAGCTGTGTTGTTTGGGAAAGGTTGTTCTCACAATTTCATAATTTTTAAATTTTGGACCCATTTCTTACGAATCGTTATAAAAGGATATATAGGAAATTCCATTTCTTTACTTAGGCTCGTAGGATTCACAAGCTCAGAGTTGGGGTAATTTTTAACTATATTTCATCTCAAATTTGAGTGTTTCTGCTAGGTTTTCCTCAGCCAAAAGTTCCGTACTCAGGACATTACCAAATTTGGTTTTGCTACGGCCTATAGGTGCTGAAGTTGTATCGCTCCCAGTGAACCGCATGAATTAATAACTAGGGTGGAGGTTGCCGAAACGGTGATAGCTTACAGTGCCAATGGTAGTCCGATGTCGGTTCTAGCTACCAGCTTTTGCTGCAGCAACCTGGGCACCGTTTGGGAACGGCAAGTACAAAAACAAACCAAATTACGTAATGGACTGAGAATTTGTGTTTTCTTTTTGTAGACTCCAATAAAGAAGCCATTAGACCGGCGGGCAAAAAAAAAAAAAGAAAAGAATATCTAATATGAAAAAGAATTAGAACAACTTTTATGTCAGGCACATACTTTTGGAGTTATTTAGTACCAATAAAAAGAAGTGAAAAAATGTCGCTGTTTTTTAGCTTATCACTCCGGTTGTACAGGCATTTCGAATTTGCAAATTCGGTGTTTCAATATTGATTTAGGTCCACAAAACATTTAAAAACCAAAGTTACTCAGCCTTTTTCAAGAATGAGTGTTTAATTTGGTTGGACTGCAAGGGGCCCAGAACATTATCTGTCACGAAACCTCACATTCGTGTTATAATTTGATAAATATCTGTTATTCCTGATTATCTATTACTGCAAAATTCATGTTCTATAAATATTTGTCAGCAATTCAAAAACCTGTGTTGTACCAAAATTTATGACTACATTAATTGTAGTATCTTATAAATAAATAAAAATTAATAATCTTAAAAAAAGAAGAGCATTTATATAAACTCAGAACATTTCTACAGGGATTAATCTTTCGTAGCTTTTCATAGAAATAAATATTTCTATTAATCACTTTTGCATTAATAAATAATAAATTTGGATAATATGGATTTTCAGTAAGTATATATATTTCTTGTTATAACTATTAATTGTGTAAGATCAAGCTTTCATAATTCATAAAATGAAAACAAGTAAAAAGAACAATAAGTAAAAATCGTGTTCCAGGTATATCGATAGTAAACACTTTCTCGTATAGTTTCAGGGATTGAGATGATGTTTAGATGGCGGCTATTCTAGTGCAGTTGGTGTTTGAGTAGAAGTTATTGATTGGATTAATTATTTTCGATTTCTGTTTTATTTTTATAGGATACGTCAAATACTTATGTACCTTGTTTTATCCTAATTCTCACAGACGAGTTGTTAAAGAAGATATTTGATGTGGTCGGTATCTCCTTAAATTGTTTATTGATCTCTTAATGATATATGTGTAATTTGTGCACATTATGTATTTTACATATATTTATTAAAGTAAGAGATAGGTTTTGACAAAGAATTTTATCTTATTTTGGTAGTGTAATGAATTTTTTTCATTGTATTTCCCTTATATTCCTATTTTCTATTTACAACTAAGGCATTGTTAAGGTTCAACAGTATTATTTTATCTTAAAAACATAATTGAATGACTTTACCAACTATTTATGTAAAATTTTAATGTGCTTTCTAAAATTTGATGACCGAAATTATATTCTTACTGTTGAATGAACACTATTTTGATGATTTATTTTTTCTTAAATGGTTATAGTATTTACTCCTCAGTGTAATATATAATTTCATTTGTCTTTGTACAGTAGTTGTTTTAACAAGGATTACGCTGTCATTGCTGAATTTTAACTCTTGGATATTGTGTGAAATTTTGTAAATTGAACACTTTAAAAATTGCCTTTACTGGATTTAACTTACTAATTAATCTAGTTTTAAAAGAATGTTAAAATCATTGTTATTATTAATATATATTAAGTGACTGTAAATACCTGATTGTAACTGTTAATGATATTTGTAATTTCATTCAATAAATGGCTTACAAAAAATATCTATTATTCTTCCGAAACTTAATCAAGGCTATAATTGGTAAATTATTCATTGTCTTATGATACTTTTAATGTTCATAACTGATGTTGGCTGTGTATGAGTTTAGTTGCATGCTTGTTGCAGATATAGTTGATTAAATTGGAGTTGTATTATTTAAAGGTAAGATAGATATAAGTATTTGACTATTTATTGACAGGTAATGTATTGAAGTTTTCAAAGATCTTGAACTATTCATATGATACACAGACATTCATATATGTTTATTATATAGTTAGGTGTTATATAGTTGTATAATAAATGAAATTAACAAGATTGTAGGAATAATTTATGTTACTTCTGAAGATTTTATTTTATTGTCATGATAACTGTTTAGTTTAATAAAGTGTTTTAGAATGGCTCCTAGACAACCATTAGTAGTGGAACAGAACTTATTACAAAGGAAAAGGAATCCTATTACAGGTTATAGAATTCCTGATCTTAACAAAGCTGGAGAGGTTGTTAGTGATGTAACAAAAAAGAAATGGAAACTTGGCAAGTCAATTGGTGTTGGAGCATTTGGAGACATTTATTTGGGTAAGATCTACATTTTAATGAAATTTGTTATTATAATTATTTCATTAAAATGCTGCTTTAGATGTAGTAGGTTACTTCCTATTATTGGCATGAATCGCTAACCAATGAAACATTTTATGTTTTCAACAAACCACAATTTTATCAATGTTACTTACTTTAGGGAATTATGATTATTGGTAGTAATTATGAAATGCATAAGCTGGATTTATTATTTCAAGGTGTAATATTATTACTTAATGCACATTACCACTAATGCTCTCAGGGAGTCCATCCATCTGACTAATGAGTAACAAATGTTATAATTGATGAATAAGTAGGAATTATTTAATCTGGATTACATTCTAACCAGATGTTTCACAAAAGATGTGATATTCAATAGAAATTACATAAATTATCGGGCAGTCAGGATTAATAGGATATACTTGCTAAAAATATGGTATTTGAATATAATAGTATAATATAAATTTTATATTTGGTAATACCTTTACATAAGTTACTATTACTATATTTCACTTATCATTTGTATATTCATTCAAATGTTATTATTTTGGCTCAATAATTACTTATAAGATAGATTATAGGTTGCAACATTTATTGATTTAACTATTCATACAGTTAAATATTTGTTTTTAAATTTATGTTAAATTTATTTTTAAATGTTTCAGCCTCAGATGACATTACTAAACCTGTGGGATCTGAAGCAAAATATGTCATAAAAATGGTAATTTATATCTTTTTATATTTATGCATTTGTTTCTAATTTTTTGAATTGAAAAATTTGCCATATAGGTTTGTAATCTTTCATAATAAGCCGAAAAAGGACTGTTAATGTTTTAAAGGCTGATTAAGATTAATATTTTTGTTTTTATGGGTGGTTTAGTTGGAATTGAGTCTGCTTGGGCAATGTAGATTGTAAAAATTCCTTTAAAACTAAAAAAAGCAGGAAATAATTGCTCATTTGTTTTGAGACTGCTTTGCTATACTCAACTTTCTATTACTGTTTTATTATTAATACTGAATGCATTTGTGGGATAATTATATTGAGTGTATAATAATCTCCTTTCTGTAGTCTGAAAATGTCTAATATTATTTTGAAAAAAAAAATGAAGTGAATTTTAAAATATTCATGTGAATATCTCCATAAAGTAATTTATCTTTGTGATGAAATAAAAAAATATTGAGGAAATAAATAAGAAAATAAACGAATATGTGTATAATAGTGGTTAAAAAAAAAAAAAAAATGAATAAATCTGTACCACTACAATCCATGAGCGGTCAGGAGTGTAGTATGTTGTAAGGAAGTACTGTTACAAGACTAATGGCTGTGCAAGGAGGTGATATGGTTGGAATCATGCTTGATCACCAGAATTTACCCACTCAATGAGGCTGAGTGGACCCTGGAGGCTCCTGAACTCAAAGGGCTGACTCACAGCTACAGTGAAACAAAATAATTATCTGCCACAGCCAGATTTGAACCCAGTTCCCTCTTGGAGTTAGTAGTACAGTTGCTTCACACTCCTGCAAAATATATGTGTATATATATATATATATGTGTGTGTGATAGTGTATGTATATGCATATGCATATGTTTATATAACAAAGTTTTAAAGTTAGTAGTGAATGATTATTGGGGCTACAAAATTTATTCAAAACTGATATTGTCTAATTGTCCTGCTGTTTTTTTACCTATAGTAGTTAGTATATTTCTCTCTCCCTTTTTTTAAGTATATCTTTCCCCTCTCCCTTTCCCCTTTATCTTCCCCTCTATTATGGAAATCATTAATCAATAAATAATGTTTTATTTTGAATCTATTGAAACATTTTTAAATTTTCTTTGTTCCAGGAACCTCATAGAAATGGACCATTGTTTGTTGAGATGAACTTCTATCTGCGGGCTGCTACTGAAGCAATAAGTAAGTTACTTTTTTGGAAATTCCAACAATAATAGATTTGACTATATGAACCCTAATTCTAACAATTCACATTGAATGTTAAACAATTTTTTAAGACTGTTTTATAAGTCAATATTTTTGTTTATTAGCCAGTAAGAATGAAAGTGACTCACACCAGTTTCATTCTCACTGGTTTATATACAACATATTTTAACTGATTCAGTCTTGAAAAAGCAGTTGTGAATATTACAGAATTATTTATGATGTTCATAACACATTTCTGACATGCAGTATTTTAAATAATACTGTTAACGCCATAATGTAATTACCTTGTAAATATTATTGTGAGTTTTATTAGTATTTAATTTAGTTACATTTATTTTTATTTTTATTGTTTTATTTAGACTTAGTTATTTGAAGAGAAAAAGATATGTAATTATATTTGTTTGTTATAAGTAATAGAGGCTGTTGCTAGGGGCTGATAATTGTTGCTAAGGCGTCATCTAGCAACAGACCGACCATCTTACTTTTTTTTATAGCAGTTCCGGCTAATTAGTGGCCATGATAGAGTCTCAGCAGCCCTGTCTGCATTTGGTTGATGTTATTTTGTTAGACATTTTTTGAGTGTTTTAGTCGTCATTACAGTTTGGAACCAGACCACTTCTGTGTTTCAACTTTAATATGAGTTCTGGCTAATTAGTGGGCGTGGTAGCGTCTAAGCAGCCCTGTCTGCCCTTGTAATTTAATAGTTTGAACATTTTTTTGTGAGTTAACCATCATTACAGTTCGGAACCAGACCACTTCTGTGTTTCGACTTTAATTGCAGTTCCGGCTAATTAGTGGCCCTGGTAGCGTCTTTAGCAGCCCTGTCTGCGTTTGATTCATGTTATTTTATTAGACATTTTTTGAGTGTTCTAGTCGTCATAACAGTTCAGAACCAGACCACTTCTGTGTTTCGATTTTGATATGAGTTCCGGATAATTAGTGGCCAGGAATGTGTTTAATCAGCTCTGTCTGCGTTCATTTTGTCGGCTCGCCCAATACATTAACATGATTATTGGATATTTGGACCATCGATGAGCCACTACATTAACTCTGGACCATTGCAGCGGTTTATTTAGCTACCAGAGCTGCGACCTTCACATATCGGCAGCACTCTTCCTCTGACCTATCGAAGTGGAGCAACCCTACGTCGACTAGTATTTATTTTATATATTTATTTGTAAATTAGTTTATTTTATTTTCGTTTTCATAATTTATCGAACTAATTTATTTTTATCTGAAAGGGCTTTTTTAAAATTTTTATTTGTATTCATTGTTAGTTATCTCTTGTTTATTTTAGTATTTTGTTTTCAAATGTTTAAATGAACCAAATAAATGTTTAATCCGAACCAGTTTGTCGTTTGTTCACTTTTAAAGCCTTCCAACAAAAAGACATAGTCGATTTGAGGTGGCTTTAACAAATACTATGGTAAGAAAGTCCATGAAAGATAGAATCTTATGATTATCAGAATCGAAAGCTTCAGAGTAATTGAAAAGAAATAGGGTAGTGATTTCTTGCTTCTCAATTATGCTACTTGACAGTATATGATTTTTTCAAGCAGTAATTCAGCAAAATGGAGCTCAACTAGGGTTTGATATGGAAAGTTTTGATATAATTGTTTTATAGTGGTTTACTTCATGTTTGTTGGGTTCTAGATATAAATCTGACCTCCAATGTATATATGTATATTGCTATGTATCTGTCGTCGGGATACCAGGATAATCGCTGAAGGCAATTATCCAAAAATGTATATTCATATTAATTAAAATTGAATCCTGCAAAACTATTATTATAATTCAATTCTTTTCCAGAGGCTTTTTGTGTTCACCAGTTCCAATTAAATACTTTTTTAATGAGATGTAGATAGTTGACCGTAGATTAATGCTTGAAGAAGTTTATCGGGGGGTGCGGTCAGCAAAGAACAACATAAATAAACACAACAATATTTATTTATTTTATGCCGACGTTTCGACCTGAGTTTCAGGTCTTCATCAGGGCTATAGAACAGAAGAGATAACAACAACATTTAGAGTAACATGTAATTGAACAGGAATAGTATACAAACAAATTTAGAATTATATAAAATATTGAATTAAATCATAAATGATAAAAAATGATAACTAATAATTGAATAGTACAAAATTTTTTTAAAAA
>NW_027106076.1:215830-221403 GCF_000696795.3 Halyomorpha halys | reverse complement strand
CCCTGATGAAGACCTGAAACTCAGGTCGAAACGTCGGCATAAAATAAATAAATATTGTTGTGTTTATTTATGTTGTTCTTTGCTGACCGCACCCCTCGATAAACTTCTTCAAGAAGTAAATACTTTTTTATTTATAAAATATTGTTACCATTAATTGTGTAATATAGTAAGGGGTAGTATTGTATAATATAATAGTAAATAAACTATATTAAGGAACAAAGTAATTATTTATGTTGATTACATGATTAAAATGATCCAGATAAATGGTTTACCATAAAATATGAATTACATTATAACTTTCTACCTAATATATATATTGGAATGTCTGCTAAGTTGATTGATTCATGCCGTGGGGTGTAGTAATATGGGTTTTGTTTTGTTTCTTAGGGATGGCATTCCAGGTCTCATAGACCCTAATGACATTTATCATATTGTTGCTTTGGGAATTGTCAAAACATTGTATATAGCAATTTATTTTTTAGCAAATAATAAAAAATAACCAAAAGCAGTAATAATTTTTTCTCTTATTATATTTAGTGTATAACTTGCAAAATAAGCATTTTACACAATAGGTTATCCAATATTAAGTGAAAGAGAAGAAAATGACCTGCAAGTCATATTCACATAATTTTTTTGTTCTATGTGTGATTTTCATGCAATACTCCAATGGTATTAAAAATGCTCTTGGAGTGAAAATTTCCATTGTACTTTTTCTCTTTGAGGTTACTTTATGTTTTTTGGGGGTGATAAACATGAATCTGATGTCTAATTAAAGTTAATTCGCATTTCTTAAATATGATAAATAAAAAAGTTGAAAGGAATATGGTCCGGGTGCGGTCAAAAAAACTCAAATAGTAGAATATACTATTTTATTGAGCCAATGTTTCGCCCCACATTGCAAGGCTTCGTCAGGGCTATTTTGACGGCAGTCAAAAACAAAGGAACTATAGCTGTTTTGACTGCCGTCACGAAGCCCTGCAACGTGGGGCGAAACATTGGCTCAATAAAATAGTATATTCTACTATTTGAGTTTTTTTGACCGCACCCGGACCATATTCCTTTCATCTTTACACACGGTCAATCAATATCTTCCACGATAAATAAAAAAATGTTTTTTTCGTTTCTGACCTATAAAGTAAGATTTTTACCCAGAAGGTAATCTCATATTAACCTAAGGTTGAGAAATTATGAGTTAATAGTTGACCAATATATAAATGAGATGGTTGGGCTTGTAGTCAGTGAAGAATACGAAAAGTAAGAACTCATTTATTAGTGCCAACTTTACGGCCAGAATTTCAAGCCTTCACCAAGGTGACTTAGTGCACATCTCAGGCCGAAGTTTTTTTTTTTTTTAGTTTTTGTGTTATATTTCAGTCGAGCTGATTATTAGATATAAAAAAGGTAATTGTTTTTAGTTGCTTACCCATGTTGATACGTACTGAATTTTTCCTACAAAATAATAATTTAATTGAAATTATTTTCATTGAAACTTTCAATATAGTGGGACCTCCTATTCTGCATATTCAACTTCTTCCAACCAAAATTTTAGGAATCTTGATTTGATTCTCGCTGGGTCATAACAGTGGCCTGTGGTTTTTCTTTGAGAGTATTGCTAATTTTCTATCCTTCTTCAGTGCACTTAACTCTTGCTTTTCCAATGTCATGGGTGAGATAATTTTTTAATATATTCTAAAAGTAATTCACTTTTTATGATGAGCTGATATATAGGTCACATTAGGGTACTTTTTTGATCCAATGTGTCCTGAAGGTGTAAATTGCAAAAAATCACCAACAAATTTGTACTCTTTTAGAAGATTTTTTTGCATGACTGGGGAACCTTTTTTCTTATCATTTCTTTTTACAGCTCACAACTTTTGGCTGCTCTTTTTTTGTGTTTGGCAGGGGAATATCAATTTGGGAGATATCACTTTCTGTTGTTTTCCTTTTTTTTTCTTTAGTTCATTGTAGGATGGCAAACATCCCAGGTTTTTGAACTTTATTAAGTTGTGATTTGTATAAGTTGTGATAAATTAAGGTTTAAGAGAAAAATAGAAATTTCCAGGAAAGTAGACCATAACGCTCTGCACCTGTGGTTGGGAGTATTTACTGAACAGCAAGGATGCATCAATGTTGCTCTGCACATAGGTTTAGTAGAAAACACAATCAGCTGTGGAATGACATCTTTCAATTTTTCTAATTCAAGGAACGCATCCTTCTGAGCTTGGTGCCTCACCATAGGTGAAATGGAAGCTAAAATGGGTGGGAAGTCTGTTGTTACTTAATTGCCAATGTAAGCATTGTAATTATATATAATTGACCATAAACACAACTCGAGTTTCTAGGTGCAAACCATCATGGATGATTTCTTGCTGTCCATTAAATACTCCTAAATAAATGGAGGTGCACTTGAGGCCTATCTCCAGGAGGGGCAGCTTTTTTGACATCATTTCATTTTATGGTGATCCATTTTTTGGCTGCTGGGGAAAATTCTTACTATATTACGAGTGAAAGAAAAGGAAGTCCAAATGAAATTTCTAATTTCTTGCTAAAATTTCATATATAATATTTATTAGCATGGAAAACTGATCGCAGAATACAATAGTTGCACCAACTTAAATTAAAAAAAAATGACAATAAAAAAAAATAATATCAATTATTATTATAAAATGAATTTTGAAATGATTTAAACTGTTGTTCCATATCATTTCTTCCAGATATTTTCAATGAATATGGTAGATACAAAAAAAATTTTGTCTTAACCTCAATAAATTTGTATAATAAACTTATTTCAATTAAATAAGCTTCATGTTTTCACATTTTTTAGTAACTTAAAACGTTTTCATCCAAATATGCAGGTCACATTTTATCATGATCGGTTTACAAATAAAATTTAATTGAGCAAAATGTATAATAAAAATATGTTTTATATTTATAATTTTTTTTCAAAACTTGTTGCTATAAATGATACACAAGGTACTAAACCAAGATAAAATGCATATCCATATTTTCAAGTCTTAGCGGTGATAAATTATTTCTCATTGAAGAATTGGTTGACAGCATGCTATCCCTGGTGTGCATTAATGTGATTTTGAAGTTTTCCATGCTGATGAAGCCTGAATTTTTATAATGTTGGCTAGTTAGTTATTTACTGCTTTTTGAGAAATCAAGGCTTTGATTTTATTATTGTTTTCAACGAGTATACCTACAATCTATATTCATTCATTATTTTATTAATTTTCCTTGTTAAATGTTTTTAAAAATAAATAATACCTCTATATATTTTTTCCTTTTAAAGTTAATAACTGGATGGCTGAAAAGAGAGTGAAGAGAATAGGTATGCCAAAAATTTATGGTTTTGGATCACATGTCATGAAGGGAGAAAAAATGAGGTTTATTGTTCTTCCTAAGTATGGTGATTCTATTCATAAAGTATTTATGAGACAATCTCAAAGATTCCATATTAAGACAGCTTTAACTCTGGCCTCTTATGTTGTAAGTATAGTTTTCAATATTAGTTATATTTTTATTTTATTGGTTAAGTGAAACCACAATACTTATAAATGTTTGTTTAAAAAAAAATTTAATTAAATCTTCAACTTGAAATTAAATCTGTAACTATTGACAAATGTCTCTGTTGTGTATCGAACTTAATTTTTTATTGACAAATTATAATTTTGGTGTAAATATTTCTTGAATTGGTTTAGTCCTTTTTGATTATAGTGGGAGGTAATCTACATGTAGTATAGTTAGTCACAGTTTTTAGATCGGTTTAACTTTAATTCTGCCTTTATACCAAATTAAAAAAAAAATTGTTTCTCTTTTTATGATAAGATTTATTTTTGAAAAATTAATGTGCGTGTGTACAATATTTTTTTCTGTATTGCAAGAATTACTTTTATGCATAAACATATTTGAAGTCTCCAGGGGAAAAATGAGGTAACTTTTTCAGAAATAAGTAACACTGGTTTCTGGTCGATTTTTAGATGGCAGACTCAATAGTAAAGTCAAAATAGAAGAAGAATGAGCTTAAATGGCTCAAAATTGCTGTTTTATTGTTTGCTCAAATTGTCAAAAGTTGGCATTGCCAAAGTTAAATTTATTCTCATGAACATTTTAAAAAAATATGAGATACCTTGTTTTTCCTGTGTAATCTTCATTTTTAAACATCTTATAGCCTAATGAATAAGTTTTCTTGCAGATTGATGTTCTTGAGTATATTCATAGCCATGGTTACATTCATTCCGATATTAAGGCTTTAAACATGGTCTTGGGCGATGATTTTCCAGTATACTTAATCGATTTTGGTCTGGTTTGTCGATTTAAATATCGAGATGGTACACACAAAGAGTACAACCCTGACGGTAGGAAGGCTGATGTTGGTACCCTTGAGTATTCTGGTAGGGATGCTCACATTGGTGGTAAGGAGTTATTTTAGTGATATAGTTTTGGATTCTATTTTACCTAGCTGATATTGAATTGTTACGTAAATAATGGAGAATTGCCATAATTTCTAGTAGTTCATGAAGACTTAGTAATTAACAATTTTGTTCATATTTTTAATCATTTGATTTTGACTTTTAATATATCATTTTTTCTCTTTCTTTATCTAAAGTCCATTTCAAGTTTGAACTTCATTTAACATGGATTTCAGCATTATGCTATGTCAAAGTGAGATTGATGAAGACAGAATGGCTAAATTATTTATAGTTTTAATACAATTAAGTTATTATTTATGGTAGATGATAAAATAAATTTAATAACTTTATAAACCTCATTTTCCCAGCTTCATCACTTTTCCAAGATGCCCTTAGTTAATGTAATTATGAAATGTCATCACAACTTTATTTTTTAAATTTGTGTTGAACTTCTTTTTGATAAAAGTTAGTAATACCTATTTAGAAATTTATTTTTTAAATATTGATTCCAAACATATTTATATATATTAATAAAATGTCATTTTCTTTTACCAAAAAAGAAATGTTTGAGAAAAAGTATTTTAAAGCAGTTGCAAACTAAGGGTCTTATTTTTTAGTTATCTCCAGACGAAGTGACTTGGAATCTCTTGGTTATAATATAATTACTTGGCTTGGTGGAAAACTTCCATGGGAGGGTTGTTCCTACAGTGATGTTGTTACACAGATGAAGGAAGACTCTCTTAATAATATTGACCAATTTTTGGAGAAAATGTTTGGTTCTAAAAATGTTCCAGGTATTAGTTTATCTATTTGGTTGAATACTAGTATATTAGACAATAAAAGTTTTTAGTACATTGTTTCTATTGTTTAGGTTGTGGTACAAATATAGTTAAAGAATATTTGGAATACGTCTCTCATTTGGACTACAATACAGAACCTGATTACTTATATTGTAAAAAGTTATTTTCTCAAGGAATTAGAAATGCTGGTTTTGCAGATGATTACAAATTAACGTTTGATTCTCATGCAAAGCTCAACAAAAAGGCTAAAAAGGTATTAAGACTGTTGTATGATATTTTTAGCAAATAGTTTACTTAAAGGATACGACTATCTCGGTGGTGGTGTAAAAAATACTTCATGTAGTAAAAAAGAAATATA
>NW_027106076.1:203302-215715 GCF_000696795.3 Halyomorpha halys | reverse complement strand
CTTTTTTTATCTTCACCTTGACCATCTTATCCTTTAATTTTCTGTAAAATTAACTGATAAGCTTCCAGATAAATAGTTTGTACCTTTTATCTTTTATATATGTTTTTTTTTCTAGAGAGTTCATGAAAGAGAAAATTTGAGAGCAGAAAAGAAGAAAAAAGTGTTCATAGTAGGCAATAGGAAACCTTGCGCTATACATAACCATAATTCGTATGTATTCAATTATTGTCATTTAATTTATCCAAGTATTATGTTTGAAGAAGCCAGTCAATGAAACTTTTAAAATTATATAGTGATTACTTTTTACTTGTCTATTACTAGTGCATGTAATAAAATATAGCTCTTTATTTTTGGTTTCATGTCATATTAACCTACTTCTTTTGTAACTCACTCCCTATTTATTTATGTACACGTAGACCCAGCACTGTTTCGCTATTGCAAGATTAGAGGATGTAGATAAATTGGACACAATTAAAAGTTTGATATAAATTTAGTTAAAATTAAACATAAATTATTATTTTTATTTACATATTGCAATAATGATTGAATTAATTGCTTAGTGTATCTATTTGATTTATATCGGTAAATAACAACATATAATATGGTAATAATATATAATAGAAATTTGTGGCAATAATATACAATAAAAATTTGCTAATATGTGGTGTCTCTATACACTTTAATAACAGGTTTCCATAAAACTGTAATACAAAATCTGTTTAATCTCTGATTACCAATATTGGTTCAATAAAGATCTTAGTAGACAATCAATTATCATTAAAATTATAGTTTATAATGTTCAGCAGTTTTTTAAAAATATTGGTAGAAGGTTAATAGGTTGTATCTTCACTAATAATATTCCAAATTGAATGATTTTTTTTGTTTTGCAGGGATTTAATCACCATAACACTATTCAAATACGAATTTTCGAATAAATTGAAAAATAAAACATTTTACCTCAAATTTTTTGCCTTACAATGAGCCTTTTATTTCTTTTGAAAAAAAAAAAAAAATGCTATATCAACACGACTCAACCAATATACACGAAACCTGGTAGTGGTTTAGGGCTCTATAACCACACCAAAAACACCATTAACCTAACCATGAATTGAACCTAATTTAACCTAAACCTAAACCTAACAAATCAGATTCAAAACCAATATTTTAAACTCATAAGGGGATAAAATGTAAATGGTGTTAGTATAGATTAAAAGAGCAGAGATTCATCTTTCCAATGGTTGTAGTAACGTAAGATTTAGATAAAATGCAGATTTATGAACAATTATGCGAACATTGGACCCCAGGAGAAAAAAAATCCTGCAAATAAGTTTTTTCCTTGATGATCTCCCAGAGTGAGATTAAAGTTGAAATTATCTTTAAGTTAGTACATAATGTGATACCTTTCCTTGTGTCATTGTGTTTTAAATCTTCCTTTTTATTTTTTCAATGATGTTCTCTTCAATTTCTTTGACTTAAATGTTATTTAACAAATCCTTAAATGAATTATAATGGAGATTATTTAAGTAGTATTCTTGGTTAAAGTAATTTTAATTTTTGATAATATCTCTTAATATTTAGTCTTGTTCATGATTTTTAGGATTAGCCCCAGAATAACAAGAGCTGTCGACAAAAAAGCAAAGAAGAAACGACAAAAAAATTTCAACTGGACCTCTATCCTTGCTGGTCATCCAGAAAAAGACTTAAAAAAAGAAAAGGCGAAAGAAATATCGACTGTGAGGTAAATTTTAACTCCATGAATATTTATTATGTTCTGTTATCATATATCCTGTTAATTTTTGAGAAATGTTAAATTTTATAATTATGTTTTTTTAAAGTTTAGTCTATTTAAAAGGATCTTTATTCACCATCAATTTTTGTCATCTTTTAACTTAAGATAAAATAAAAGGGTGGTTCTCAATTCTTTTTATCTAATCTTTAGGTACCAATTTTCAACAACTTATCTCAAAAAGACATAAAATAAAAAAAAAATCTGAATCTTCTTAGTTTAACCATTTGTTAATCGCTATCAAGGGAAACTTTAACACAAAATCTACCAATAAAGTTTAAATTTGAAATTTTTGCACCAATTATTGAGGCCAGAAAGAAACCATAATTATGACATTGGTAAAATGAACTTAAAAATTATTTAATATTGAATCACTGTCCAGTTGGTAATTTTAAGATCACATTCTGTAATGATGGCATTTATTAATCCTAATAAAATGCAAATAAATGTATATATATATATTGTAATATTCAAAAAATTATTTAAAATAAATAAAAGGAATATTTGATAGTTTTAACTCTATTCTCATTTTAAGTGTAGCTTGGGTTCAAATTAAAAGCTTTAATATTAAATAGATAGTAGGATTTTATTTAAATTTTATGACATGTTAGACTCTTAATCTCAGGGCGGGTTTCTAGGCAATCAGAACATACATTTAGCTACTAATGACACTGAATTAAATTATTTATTACCTACTTTTACAAATCTCCTTGAATTCTATTTTAAGCAACACTAATCAATTACTCTATATTGCTCCTTCTAAAGGTTCTCTATTTGCAATGCTATTTCTAAAGCTCAGCAAAATATTCTCTTCACCTCCGCTCTCAGGAGACGTCCTCTCACCAGGCGATCCAAAACAAAAAGTACCTTTTTCTTTTCAGATGACTCTTTGATGTCTTCTTTCTCTAAATGTCCCACTGAGGGAGAGAGCAAAGATGTTCATGACCTCTTGCATCCAGGATACGTCCTCCCTCTCCCGCCTAACAACGACTGGAACAAAAACCAAGTTTTCTTCCTTCCCCTTCTCTAGGTGTTAGTTATCGACATCGATTGTAGCACTACGGTTTTAAGTTTTTTCTTATGATTTCCTTTATGAATAATTTTTTTTAATACCTATTCTTAACTTCTATTTTTTCTTAAATTTACTGTAACTACAATTATGGTAGTAAGTTAAATAAAGTTTTTAAAATATTTGAATCTGCTCAACTTGGCCGCTATTCAACGGACTTTTTGGAGGACACATGCTGCCATCTTGGCTTTGTTTTGAATAACGTATTGTAATATCCTGTTTTATGAGAAAATAGTTATTTTTATATATAAATGATTTTAGTTATATTTTTATTTTATGTATCAACGTTAAATATTGTTTATTTGTTGTGTTAAATCAAAAAAGAAAGCTAACCAATTTTGATCAGTCATATATGGAGTGGACTGATCGGTATTCAAAACAAAGCCAAGATGGCGGCACGAGTCCTGCAAAAAGTTCGTTGAATCGCGGCCATGTTGAGCAGATTCAAATATTTTAAAAAATCTATTTTAACTTCCCATCATAATTGAAATTCATTAAAAGAATAATATTCAGAAAGTAAATCATTTGCAAAAATCCAAAACTGTTGTGTGATAAATGTTTACATAGAACATCGAGACAGGTGTTGGTTTTTGGCATTCATTCGTTGCTTAGGCGTGGGCGGGGAATGATGTTTCCTGGATGAGGAGGTCCTTATCATCTCTTGTCCAGCTCAAGGGTGGACATCTTGAAAACGGAGAAATCGGAGAATCACCTGCGAAGAAAAAAGGATTCTTTGTTTGGATCGCCAAACAACACACTTCGGTGTTCTCTGTGCTAATTTTTCCTTGACCACGATTTTTTTTCCAAAAAAAAAAAAATACAGATTTTTAACTATCCTACAGCCTGTTCTAACATAATAAAAATTAATTTTTGTAAGCTTCCAATTAAGATCTGAATACAGTAAAAACTTTTTTCCATGGGAGATGTATTATAATAAAGTTAAAATGTAAAAATAAAAGATAGATGATCTGGTTGTGGTTAAAGAAAAAACTCAAATAGTAATAAAACTATTTACTGTCAGCCAACGTTTCGCCCCAAGTTGTAGGGCTTCATCAGGGCTAAAAAAAAGATGATGTAAGAAAGTAAGCAAATAGATAACAAAAATAAGATTTAACTAAAGTGTGACTAATTATGATAATTTCTATAAAAATGAACTATGTAAATCAAAGAAAATAAAAAAGATGTATAGTTAAATATAAAATTAAATAAGAGTAACAAAAAGGTTTATACAATTAATGAATACGGAAATAGTAGTGAATGAAAGTAGATAAAAAATAAATGCAAAAATACAGTACACACTAAGAGATGGAAAAGGGGAATGAAATTAGTAATGAACAAAATAGAAAACCTACCCTACTGATTGGAGGCAAGAAGAAAAATGGAACAGAAATTAGAAAGGAAAGAGTCAACCTTTTGTTCCATTTCAATCTTTTTTTTTTTCCATCTTTTAGTGTATACTCTTTTTGTATTTCTTCTTTATCTACATTTATTTCCATATTCATTAATTGTCTAAACCTTTTTTTTATTCTTATTTAATTTTACGTTTCACTTATCTTTTTTATTTTTCTTAAGTTATATTGTTCATTTTTATAGAAATTATTATAATTCAACTAATGTGTGGCCAGTTGGATTTGATTTTTGTTATCTCTTTCCTTTCTTTGTTACATCATTTAAGTGTTTGTATCTTATTTAGCCCTGATGAAGCCCTGCAAGGTTGGCTCACATTAAATAGTTTTATTATTATTTGAGTTTTTTCTTTGACAGCACCTGACCGGACCATCATTCTGTTGTGATTAAACACGGTCAATCAATGATCTTCCAGAAAGTTAAGATATATATGAATATGAAAATGTTGCTCTGGAATAGCCATTGGAACATAATTAATCCATCATGTCTATCGGAAGAAATATTTCTCAAGCTCGTATCATAACCAACATGAATTTATATTGATTCATAGAAACCATTTTATTCAAGTTAGACTTTGAAATTGACTGTTACAGAATTAATGTATAGAGAAAAATGATTAGTAGTTCTTTTTTGTTTTGGAGATTTATAGAATAGATAGAGATAAGTGGATTTGCTAAAATCTCTTTATACAATATTAGTAGATGTTATGAAACTTTTAATTTGAATTTTTCTATGTTTCAAAATTGCGATGTTCCTATTTTTTCTATATAACAATTCTTCTAAACTTAGCTGTATATAATGATAAGATTAGAAAATGTAGGAATGCATGTTGAAAAATAAATATCATTTTATACAAATGTTTTTTATTACTTTTTGTTTTGTTGTAGCAACTTGATTGCGCCAACTAGAAAACCGAGGTCCAGTTCATTGGCTAATCCAACTTCAGCCATGCTTAGGGTCATGGAAAGAAGAAAGCAGCGATTTTCTGATTCTTCTAGAAGAATTAGAAATGATAGGTATTAAACATTAAACAGTTTTAATATTATTGTAACTTTGCTTAAATATTATTATCTGTTTCAGAAACTATTGATCAGAATATCAGTGATAATAATTCTATAAAAAAAAAATCACTTTCATCTATAATCAATTGTAAATTGTATCCCTTCAAATTTCATTTTTATTTTGAAGCCTAGAAGATAAAATAAATATAAACTTCCATTATTTCATTTGTGGTGCTGAATCAGTGTTTCTTTATCTTGATTTTTATCTTTGGAAAAATAACGCTGTCACCCAATGCTATGAGATGTGGTGTGTGGCTTATTGAGAGAAAGTATTACGATTTTGAACAATTTTTAAATCAAGTATTTTGTACTTGTTCAAAGTATTGTATTTCGACAGAAAATCCATTAACCTGGTCTTCCAAATGTGTGTGTATACAGCTTAGCTCAAAAATGAAAAGTGCAAACCTCAAATTACATTATTAGGGAAGGTATATAGCAAGGATGCTACAGTAACATGTTTGTTACTATCAACCAACCGGAAGTGCAACTTTGCGTAATTGATTTTACATATTTTTTCAATTTTCTCAAAAATAGTTCTAATGATTTTGATTAAACTTGGTATATCAAAGTACAATCAAACGGTCTTTGATATCAGCTAGGCCATATCCTCATTAAAGAGCTTAAAAGCCGATTATTCAACAATTCTTCCTCTAAAGTACCTATAATTTTGTTTATATGCTCTTGATAAATATGAACTATAAAACAATTTGATAGTGAAGTAGTCTCATGTAGAAAATTATAGTAATAATAATGAGAATCATGGTTGCTAACCACAAGTCTATCTGTATCCCGGCCAATCAGTTTCTATTTTTTAAAAGAAATTTGGGAATATCGTTCAATAATTAAAATATTATAATTTAAAATTATTTATGTGGGAAGGGCTATCCAGTTTTTACCATCTAGCTGATTTATTTTTTATTTGCATTTTTATACTTATTTTAATTTCTGTTTTTTTCGCTTCTAAAAATTCATTCACCTTCTTACTTCAGTTTCTGTATTTCATCACTCTTACTTTGGTACATCAACCTTGACAACATTTTGGACAGTCCTCTATTATCAGGGGCCTTTAATATTTTATTTTGTTTTATATGTTCATTTTTAGTTCTGTTTGAATTGAAAATGTATTTTCAACTACATAAGTACAGCAAGGTTGATATACTTGTGCAAAAGTGATTAAATAAAGAAATTGAAGTATGAAGGTGAATTGATTTTCCGAAGTGAAAAAAGCTGAAAATTGGCTTAAAAAATAAACCACTATACTATAAACATATACCCTCATATGCTTGATTGCTTGTCGACCATTTTGAATTTCAAAACCACATTTTGACCTTTATAGGACTTTATTTGCTGTTAGAGCAATATCAGAATTTTTTTAGCTTTGGACTTTTGAAGTTGGTGTTAGACAATCTATGAAAAAAAAAAAAAAAGTGGGGCAGTAGTTCGATAATAATTCCTGGTTTGGGCTTGCTTCTAGTATTAATGATTTTTATGTTATAGTTGTTCATTGCTGAATGGTGAACTGTGTACCCCAGCGATGGAAGAAATATTAATGAAAAAAATGTCTTCTAAGTCCTCATCTACCAGAATCCTAAGATCAACATCCCGTCGCTGTAAACTGCAGAAGTAGGAGGTTTATTTTCAAGACTGGCTCTTATTGTGTTATATGAACTGTCAGTACACTTACCAATGAATGGCCAGTATATGCTGTAGCTAATTATAAAGTACTGTAAAATATGGCATGCTGTCCTTCGCTTTAAAATTTATTTGAGATTAATAATTAGTATTAGATTGATTTTATTATCTAATTTCTTTCTGAGGTAAACACATTATTCAATTAGATCTCAGCAAAGGACAAAATTTTAAGATTATGATAATTTCTTAGTATGTAAATTGTGTACATTTCTTCTGCATTAAATTTGCTATATACAATTTCATATTGGAAGATAATATTGATACCTTCTGTGTCCTAATAAACAGAAACTATTTTCTTTATTTGTTTATTGTATTTATATACTCACTGATGTAATACAATGTGATATACTCGTAACCTCGGGTTTAATTTTGTTAATCGTATTATATTTTTGTATGTTTTTATTTATTTATTTCTGGAAACTACCATGTTTTTTATATAATTTACATTTCTAATAGTTAAACTGTTGCGATTTGTTGATCGATGTTTTGATAAAACTAAGTAGTTAATTTATGATATTGTTATGATTTTGACAAACTTTTAAGGTATTTATTATTTTTAAAAACCTTTAATTCTTATTTGTTTCGTTTATTAGTCTTGTATTTAATTTTAATGTTATTTTTGTAAATAATATAATGTGTATTATTTTGTGGAATTATGTTCCTTCAATTGTAAATAACTTGTGTAGTATTTTTATAGTCTTATAATATAAACTGTAATGTAAGATAATATTAAATAACCTTGCTTTTCTAAAGGTAATACATTTTAATGTATCGTATAAAGAGGAGGCTGTGTAAAAATTAAGAGACTTCCATACTAGTTTTTAGACTTTGAATATTAGTTTTGAGGGTGATGGAATTCAAAGTTGTCTAGTCTATTGCTTTTGTTTTCTTTTTTGAGCAATTCTAGTTATACTGACTGACTTTCAAATACCCTGTAATTTGTATGAGTTCCACGTGCAATTTTTATCAAATTTAAAAACTCAATAAAGATTTAAATAATTCTAAGTATTAATATAAAGTTTTACATTTGAAGTTTTTGGTTCAGATAAATATTTATTAAACAAATTATTTAGATCTGCTGCATTCCTTTAATAAAAAGTATGATGTAGTGTGTAAGTTACTGTTAAATATGTATTATAATTGTTTTGTAAAAATTATTTTGTGTAAGTGGTGGTTTTGTTGAAACAAGAAATATGCTTTTTAAGATATACATAGGTGTAAGTCATCAAAAAGGCCACATTCTGAAAATAAAGTTTTATAATTTTTAATGCTGATTATGATTTATACATCCAAAACACATCATTTGGATTCTTTATTTTCATATTTAATTAAATTAATTTGAGTAAAAGAGTTGGGTTCTTTGGAATGGCCTGATGGTCAAGGATGTTGGGGCGAAGGTTCCAGAGTTCCTGGAACATTGTGGGATTGATTCTCTTCTGGGCCCTGTTTCATAATAAAGTACAAACTAATACTATTAATCTTGTATAAATATAAGTAGATGGTCAGGGTTGCAGTAAAAAAAAGAAGAACAAATAGTTTTAAACTATTTGTTCTTCTTTTTTTTACCGCAACCCTGACCATTTACTTTTATTTAAATCTTTAGGGTCAACTATATATCCATATATTAATCTTGTAGTTTGTATTTGGTACAATTTCACTGACATACTATTCTGCCAGATAATTTTTTACTTTTAAACAATTGTAAAATCACTGATAGGCCTCCCTATCATGAAACAAAATGTATTAGTGTTTGTACTTAATAGTTTGTGTACTTGTATTTATGGACTAATACTACTAGTTTTTATTATGAAACTGGTACCTAATGCAGTTAATATTTATTTCTTGGTATTCCTGAGAAATGAATCTCGACACTCCAACTCTGTTCAATAGGAGGTGGTAATCTCTAGGTAGCCTTTCCCAATAAATGAATTAGCATTATCTCTCTGGTTAGTACAAGATGGCAATGGTGGATAGTCATTAAGATTTGGAAAAACCGACCACTCGGCCCACTTGACATTCTAGTTTCCTCTAGTATATATACTACTATGTTATAGTTTTCAGTTCTATCTTTTTGAAACTAAATTCTTGTAGTAAGCATAGTTGTTTGTTTTTGATTATTAAAAGGAATTGTTTATTCAATTGCTAAGATTGACTTCTCTACATATTGGCAAAAAAATACAAAATTTTTGGAGAAACTATTCAATCTTGTATGCTGTTAAAATATATTTTGAGTTAATTTGATAAAATATTTGATAATTTTATGAATGATTCAATGTACTCCTTGTCATCCCTAATAGTAAACCGGAAGGTAACAATGAAATAGTAAAATTTTTGGTGTTATAATACAATATTTCTAGATGAGATGGTGAGAGAAAAACTCAACAGTGTCTTTTATGGTATAAGTTGCACAGGTGCACTTAAGCATTTAAGTTTTAGTTCAAGATCTTTAACCACCCTTTCCATAAATTATACTATTTCTCAGATGTTAAATTGTTGTAATGTAGGGATTGAAATTGCAAATAAAATTGATTGGTTATCAATAAGGAAAACAGTTAGCAAAAAATTAGTAAAAAAAATTAAAATCATCCCTACTTTTTTTTTCAGTAAAATAAATAAATATAATACAATTATCTCAGTATCAAAATCTGAAAAGGAGAAAAATTTGATTAGAGCTTCAGTTTTAGTATGTAAAAAAGTAAGTGTTTAAAGTGATTATAAATTTTAAAGAATAATTTTATTATAAACTTATAAAAAACAAATTATTAAGTTCTTAAATTTCAAAAGACTAAATGAATTAATTTTGTGATTTGAGAAAAATTAAGAAGTAGGTTTAATTTAATTCTTCTTTAAAAAATATTTCCTCAACAGTTGGTAATGACTCCTACGAAGGGTAAATCAGCTGAATTTAAAATAATTATAAATTCATTTCTAAAAGCAACGTACTACGACCTATTTTTGTAAGGCTTATAATTCAAAAAATATATTCCAGTTCATAGAGAAGTTTTGACTGGAATGGATTTGGTAACAGGTGGGTTTAGTCATTAGTTGAGGATTTTGAGACTACAAAAAAGAATTTAGTGAAGGAAATAAATTTTATTTTAAAGGAATATTATGAACAGTAATCAAGAGAAGAACATGAAATAAAATTAAGAAATCGATAAAACACATTGATACATTAGTCCCTTATGATGGACTATAATTGACATTTTTTGGATAACAGTGTATTATGATAACAGTATATTATTATGTTCTTTCTTGGAAAAGAACATAATAATAAGAAAAAATTGCCGATAAGACACCCCTTTAATGAAATGCTTCAATATTACTGTAATTTTCATTTTTTTTTTAGAACTGCACATGTATGCAAAAATCCAGATAGATTATCAGTATTAATATTTAGGTTCAGTTATTAGAAGGTCTGGAATGAATGCCCTCTCAAACATGAAGGTAAATATAAATTTAAGAGGTAACTAATTGTAAGCTATTAATAATTTTTGTTTCTGAATAAGGTCTTGTCTGAGAAAGTGATCAATGTTTTTATCATAGTGGGACAGAATATATATTCAGTTAAATTTAGTTCTACTTTATATTACACTGCAGAGATACAAATCTATTTCTTAATTTGCTTTAAAAAAAATAGATCATAACATTGACATCATATTATTTGAAGTTACATTTATTACCTCAAAAGCAATTATATAAGTATAAATTATTTATCGTTATGTATACATTGTATATATTATGTTTGGAAATTTTTAATTTCTAGGTATTCAGAAAATGTCATATTTTATAGTTTATTTATTGTATAATTTGTATATTTTTTTATTATAGTTAAAATTTTATAAATTTTAGTACTTTCTGAGTTTCATCATTTACATTTTTTATGTTGGCTAATCTAGTTTGAACTTCCAAAAAGCGCTCATTTTTCATTCTTTACGTGGTCATAATTGTAACAGAAAATTCATTAGAATGTTTGCCTGAGTTTTAAATTTATGGGTAGAACTGTTTTCTAAAATTTCATCTTGGGATTTTCATATAGTCGGTTAGTGAAATAGTGTTCAATAGCAGTAATTTTTATGGTGCATTTTTAGAAGTTGAGTACTGTTAATAGTATTGACTCTTTTGGTTTAGTGAAATATTTAAGAATTGACGAACTGGGGTTTAGTAATTATAAAAATTGTTTGTAGAAGTTAAAGGAATCTTATGGATATATGCCTATGTATGTATAATTAAAAATAAATGAGGTTTAACATTTTCTTAATAACACACTAAATTAATATTTATGATTAAGAAGAGACTTTTTTTTATTGTTGTAATAATTTTCTGCATTAGCTGGTTGGGATATAAGTAATTACCATTTTTAATTATAATTCATGACTCGTTTTTAATGGACTTATAGATTGACAAAAACGACCTGTTATTTTAGGACGATTATTCTGTTACTAGTTCCTTTTTCGTATTTAGAATAACGGTTAATCGGCTGATACGATTTCCGAGAATCTTACAGTTTTACTTTATTTTCCATTGAGTTAAAAATCCGTTTCTTAATATCATATCTATGATAAGTGCAATATGAGTAAAAGGGTTATACTCAAATAGATATGCAATGTGCGTGTTTTACGAATTGAAAATACTGTATGTTAAATAACGGGATTACTATTAGTAATTAGTAAAACTACTGTTATTCTTTTTTTTTTAGTCGATCTTCAAATTATCCATTTCAGATCTAATTGACCACGGTTTCTGAATGATCTTTGTCATTAAATGTTATTTCTGAGATCATATTATGACTTTCCAGTGAACTCAATCACGGAACATTAATTAGTTAAAAATATTTTTTAATATTGATACTTTAGTTTCATTTCATGCCACCATTCGGATAATAATCTGAGTGTTGTGGAAGAAAGATATAATCGAATAACTTGGGTCAATTACTGAAAATTCAATAACTAATGTAGGCACTTCCCTGAAAACAACTAAACTATCAACATCTATGTCTTTATTAGTTCAACATACAAAACCATATCATTATATTTGTCAGATTTGAGATAAAAACTGGCAATTTTTTCTGAGCTGAAAAATAATTATGTTGGTAGTGATTATAAATTATTTCGCTAAAGAGAAAGATAAAACATAATTTCTTTTGAAATTCATCTAAATGATTTTTTTTCCGAGGTGTTTATTCACTTAAGTTTAAATAATATAAGATTGTGGTTTAATAAGTTTCAATTTCAAAAGTATTAGTAATCATTATTATGAGCATTTTCATTGGTAACAAATATTTCATCTCAACTAATACTAATTCTAATATATTCTAACAAATTTCTAAAACTCTACTGGAATAGGAAAACTGAATATTCAAATAAGATAATACTAATTAGATTCCGTACAATTCAGT
>NW_027106076.1:197121-203069 GCF_000696795.3 Halyomorpha halys | reverse complement strand
TTTAAAAAACTTTGTGTATGTAAAAATAGAAAAAAATCTTCAAAGAATATAACACTAAGCCACAAACTGAACCATGCGTGGACCACCTCCACTCCTGACTCGAGGAAAATATTGTAAAATTACATTGCTTATAAGTGCATTCTGAGGCACTTTTATAGTGTATTACCTATTAAAACCTTTTAACTAACAATCAATCACCAGGAAAGGTAAACAATAAAACATTACTATAAATAAGTCCTCCTAAAATATGTGTTGCCAGACCCTCCTGCAGCTACCCTGTGGTTCCTGGACCTGTGCTTGAGAGTGCTTCCTACATGATCTCATAATTTTATTTATTCATGCTCTTTGCCAATTCAACAGTACTTTATTGGCCAGAAATTAAGTTTTAGTAATTAGGGGAGAAACATTGTATAAATTATATAAATATTAATTTATACTATTCTTAAAATTAAAAAAAAAAAGTTTACAATTATTTTATTTCATTTGTAAATAATCTCTGATTGTATCAATCATCGCTTTATAGAATACATACATTACTGGCAGAACACAAATTTGAAAATTGTTGGATAGTATGTCAAATTTCGAGGATCATCCTGGTTTAATATGTGACTATGGTGCCAAATTAGTAGAAAATAGATGCTGTAGTTTTGGAAAAAAGACAGATAGACTAAGGACGAATTTTCATTTTCTAATTCGACTTGTGATTATACATGTCTTGAAACATAAAACTTAAAATTTTTGGGGAGAGATTAGAATTTTTTTTTTACATACATTGAATTTCTGTATACATAAACTGAATGCTGACTGTACAATAACTAAGTGTATCTTAGTATCATGAATTCTGGAATCATGAGCTTATACATTCATATTTTATGAATTATTTCCTTTATAAGGATGTTAAAAATCTTTGTAGGAAATAAAATGGGTCTCCATAAATGGCGTGAAAGGGTTCAAATGGAGTAATGGAGGGATTCAAATGCATAAAATTTGTGCATTTTTAGCTGAGATCTCAATAAAATTGTTTGTTATAGAGGGGTGCCCATTAAGAGAATATATTTTGATTGTTACTGCACAGGTCTGACACAGTTGATTTGATTTATCTATTCATTAATAATAAATTTTGCTTACATTGTTTCTATTAGTTTGTCTGGTGGAGTTCGGGCGTATGTCTTAGTGTATTTGATTGTAATATTTAAAAGTGCAGTTTATGTTTGAGTAAAATTGGTTTGTTAACACCGTGGATATCCAGTGTCTTTGGACGTGTTCTGATTTTGGTTCAAAATCTGCTGGGTTTAAAGACCTTGGCAGATGGTGAACTTCAAGAAAGAAGCAACGCACATCACTGAGAAATCAAGGGTAATTTGCATCTCAGATTATTTCTTTAATTTTATTATTTTCTCTTAGCTCTTGTTGAAAAATTCCTTAAATGCTTCATTTTCTAAATATATTACATCATGTATCACTGTTTTTGCAGTCCATCTAATTTCAAATCTGTTAAGTAAAGGAAATTAATATATATTTTTTAAAGGCTATAATGTTGATTTTGCAGATTGAATATCTATTCCATTTATATTTTGTTGTTTTAATAGGTCCACCATATTACTTTTAAATATCATTAAGATTCATTATAAAAAAAAAAAACTATACAATTTTGTTCATAAGTCTGCAGTTAATTCAGTTGTTTATTGAATCCAATGATAATATGAAAGCTAAAAGGGAATAAGTAATAAAAAAAAAATGAAAAAAGGTGTAAAAGAAAGGGTGTAAATAAAGTGAAAGGATTTGATAACAGACTGAACAATAGCCATGAGCCAAATTTCTTCCTGTTTAAAATATAAACACAAGTGGACAGTGTTGATTCTTAGAACAATTTTTTTTTTCCATTCCTGTATGAATACAAAGCTTCTCTACCATCAGTAGTGAGGCAAAACAATTTTATGTGAATGGTTTACATTATAAATTCATCAATAGTTTATATAATTTTATCTTATGCATTTCAATATGTGTAAATTAAATTTGTTCTGCATGTGTTTTCTACAAAGAAGTGCCTAAATAGTAAATTATAAAATAATTTTATTCATGAATTTTTGCATACAGTATATCTCAATATATATTTTTTACTATTGTAAAATTAAGTTAATAATGCAAAGAAAACTATTTAATAAATAATGAATTATTTGATAATTTCAACTATGGTTTTGTGTAAATTACTCTATTAAAAGTAAAGAAATAAAATTTAATAATAAAGAATACATTAATAATAGGAAACTTTTTTCTGAATTTTAGAGTAATAAATTGTTTATTATTGTTTTCAGATGGGTACCTGTGAATCATGGACAACTAATTAATAACAGGTATTCAAACTATTTAATTATATTATAGTTCAATTTTACTATTTTTATTGTACTCTTGTGTTTGTTGCTATTTTTGAAAAGACTATAACTTATGCCATATTTGAGTGTATCAGTTGGGTAGTTCATGAACAAAACAATCTCCAGTATTTCAAATTATTGGTAACATGAAAAAAAGATTATGATTAATGGTCTGTGTAACAATTAGAAAGTTTCACTATGCAGGTTCTTCCTGAACTTAGGTGGAAGGACAGGAAGAATCATGGGGAGACAAAGTTTGGTGATCTTTAGAGGAATTAGATCTGGGCCGTAATCATTAATTCTATACTTGAGAACTGCAAGGATCAGGTTATCTGGGGAAACATTTAAGAAATAAAAATTGTTGGATCAAATTGGGTTTCAGGGATAAGACGAGGTGAAAAGTCATTTAAGGATGTAAAAAAGAAAATTAGCAGCAAAGAGAAAGATAACCTCATCCTGATGGACTGGGTAATATAAATTGGATTTAGAGCTTAACATGGAGAGGTTCTTAAGAATTTTTCGTTTGGATTTAGGTTCAGGTGCTTGGAATAAGATGTTGTGAAAGTATTGCTTCTTGGTGTAGCAAGAATGCTCGGGCAAGATTTCAGAGGGACTTAAATGTAGAATAGTGCTCTGAAATTCGGGTGGATCTGAAGTGTCTTTTTTTTTAATATAATATAAGGAAATCCACAGCCAAGGCGATGTTTGCCTATGCATATCGACTGACTTCTCGGGAACATTCCTAATATCATAGCAATAGTTAGTATTAAGAAACATATATAAATAAAATAAAATTGAGAGAGCTAAGAACAAAACAAAAAAAAAATATATATATATATTTACTCGATAATGGTAAATAACATTAGTTGAGGTGATAAAGATGTAAATAAATCAAATTAGTTATATTTATATATATTTGTGCATATTTATTTTCTTAATAAAATATTTCCAGAATGTGAGGGCTATTATTGTTTAATAAAGTTACCAAATGATATATATATATATTTACTCGATATTGGTAAATAACATTAGTTGAGGTGATAAAGATGTAAATAAATCAAATTAGTTATATTTATATATATTTGTGCATATTTATTTTCTTAATAAAATATTTCCAGAATGTGAGGGCTATTATTGTTTAATAAAGTTACCAAATGATATGGTGATCTGATGTCAATCAATGCCTGCAGTCTGACAGTATATGTTTAATGGTTAGTGGTATACTGTTGGTCTGTCTACATGTTGGTCTAGATTTTCCTGACTAAGTATTCTTGGGTTAGTCAAGTGTATTCAATTCATAATCTGGTTAGTATTACTTACGTATTAGCCGCATCTCTTCTTCTAATTAATTCTCTTATTTCTGAGTTGATTCAGGGAGCCCAGGGGCTTTTGAAGGTAAGGGTTTTAAGAGCAGCATGTAGATTAAGGAATGTAAGGAGATTTGAAGAGAGACATTAAACAATGTTGTCAATGGATAAAAGTAAATAGATAGGTTCTAAGGAGAGGGAAAGTACATCAAGATAGGAACCGATGTTTTCTGTGGTCAAGGAAGGAAGGTTTCACCAACTGATTTTCTTTGGAATTAGTGTGTGAGTAGGTACTTTGATAAGATTGTTGAATGAAAGAAAGGCATAAGGATTTGGAAGGAGGACAAAGGTTCTATGGAGAATCAATGATAAATAAATCAAGCCGGCCATCAGTGGACTTAGTATGATGGGTGGATTGGTGATGAACAATAAACAGGCCTAGGGGGAAAATTAGGTCCATGAGGTATGGTATGATCTAGTGGGAGAATCTGCGAGAAGGTTGATGTTGAGATCGCCTGCGATTATTACATTTTGAAATAGACATCATTAAAATGGACAGTAAATGACAATATAGAGGCGGGAAAAGAAGCTTGAGGAAACTTGAACAAAAATATATTCCAAATGAGGGATGTCGAGAGAAGGATACTTTAAAAGGATTTCAGCCCTCAGACTACCATGAACATATAGGCACACCCAACCACCAGTTCAATCTACCTGGTCATGATGAAGGAGAGTATAATTGGGGATTGTGACAGTGGAAGTTGGGATATAGGGCTTAAGCCTCATTTCGAAGACAACAATGGCATGGTAAAAATTTTAATCCAGTGATTTGTCATATTGTGCATGAAGGGATTGGGAGTTAATATGGCAGGATGTTGGATACTAGACATGTTTAAATGAAGGAATGGATATGAAGCGGTGAAGGATGGATCAAATTCATAAATGGAATAAAGAAGGTTGATTTAGAATGTGATGAAAAAGAAATTTGATTTAACATCAAGGAAGGGGTTGCATTTATTTATTTTTTTTTTAAATTAATAAGATTAAAGATAACTAATAATGGAGAATTGTCTCAAAATATCTATAGAAGTATGAAGCATAAAACTATAGATTTTAAGATACACTGAAAAGAAAAGATAGTCCTATATGAAAAAAAAAAATAAAAAAAAAAGTCTTAAATTTTAATCTTCAAATAAAATGCAAAATCAGTAATAATATACAATAAAGAGAAAAAGAAATTGTTAATAGATTTATAAGTAATTATGACTATATGAAAAGTAAAAATAGAAATCTGTAGATAAAATGACAAATAAAACATTGTAATTCTTGCAGAAAAAAAAAACAAACTAAAACATTGCCTTATGTTATATTAAAAAATTCAAAATTTGCTCAATTAATTTTATCTGTAAAATTGTTTACCTCTCCTAAAATATTAGAATTTTGGATGAAGAAATTGTAATTTTTAATTATATATATATGTATATAAATGGTTGACTGTTTAACTTAAAATATGAAGATGATCAGGGTTGTGGTAAAAAAAAAGAACAAAAAGCTTGAGAGAGATATTTGGAAGAAATTTTTGTAAACTGAGTATTTGAATCATTGTATTTATATAAAGGAGAATAGAAATATAGAAATAGGGTAGAGTTTTCATTAAAGCGGACGCTCCTCAAAGCTACCTATCGATCAGTTGCCCCATAAGACTATCCAGTAAATATGCAATTAGTCTTAGTTTCGGTTCACACTAATATACTTTTGACTCACAGAAGCTTTGTCCCAGCTTTTGATAGAACGGAATTGGAGGATTGTTATAATTTTTTATCAAACTGTCCCAGATATCAAGAGAACCGAATCTGATACATGCTGAAACTAATCAATATTAGCCCAAATTATTTGTGTGAATTTCTGTCTGTATCATCATGATTAAAATTTAAACTATTATTTATTTTTTTAACCCAAAATTTCTGGGTTATTAAAATGTCTGGATACTTATCTTCTCAATAGGTTGTGTAGTTTTCTGACTTTTATGTTGTTAAATATGTAGTGACTTTTTTTTTTTACTGCGAGATATGTTGATAGCTTGGATTGATTATTTGTTATTGGTTTATATCATTGATTTTCAATTTACTATTCTTGTAAAATAACAATAGTGATACAAACATATGTAACATACATGTAACAATGTTTTGTACAGGCTAATTCTATATGTATGGGTGTTGCCCTTTAAACAAATAATGTATAGTGCAAGTCTTATTAATAGTAATGAAAC
>NW_027106076.1:193825-195356 GCF_000696795.3 Halyomorpha halys | reverse complement strand
AAAAAAAAAAAAAAAAAAAAATAGTACTGCTTTATAATAGCATAAGTCAGTTTCATAAAAGCTGGCAAATACTGTTATGAAAGGAAATTAAATTTTAATAAAAGAATAATTAAATAAATGAATTATTGTTAATGAATAGAATTAAGACTTATGTTACTAAAAAGGATACAAAATGCTAACATTTGGAAAAAAAATAACAATAAAAGAATACCAATTAGTAAAATTTATTTAATAAAATAAAAAAATAACATTTAATAATAATAACTTTTGAAATAAATGATTAAGTAATTATTTTAATTAAATTAATTTATATAAACGTACAATGAAATCACAATAATCTTTCCATAAAAATTTTTTGAGGTTAATAAACTTCCAGTTGAATATAATTTATATTAAATTATCATATTATAGTACGTTTCGGGACCACTGTTCCATATTCATGTACTTAAAATCTCATAATTTGAATTTCATATAGGAAATCATGTCATATCTTTACACTGTTCTCACTTTTCTACCATTGGTCAGTCAATATCCCATGACATGAAGGAAGCCTCAACACAATTATGAAAGTTACTATAGTTGGCAAGAGATCACATGGGAGGCCAAAAATCTGAATTAATAAAGATGTGATAGAGCTGCATGCAGCAAACTGGAAAGCAGTAACTCAAGATAGGTTGAAGTGCTGAGGCCATCATAGCGGAATGGATTGAGGCCTCACCTTAGCTAATCTTGAGTCAGCAACAGCGCTGGTTCAATTCTGGCTGGGAGGGTTGACTTTTATTCTTTGGTGGCCCTACTTGAACCTTCCACTCTAGTTAAAATGTATAGGTTTCTCATAACTCTCTTCACCCTGTATGTCAGAAATTACAAGTTAGGGTTAATAAAGAACTGGTTAATAAAGAACTATAAGGTCTATAGAGCCAACCGAAAAAAAAAAATAATAACTAGATAAATTGATGTGGTTACTATTATTAGTATATATATTTAGAAAATAATCTTGAATCCTACGTATTTTTCAGTTTTCAAATCCATCCAACAACTTTAATAATAGTAAGAAAATGTTAGAAGACTCGGGTCTTCAAGACGACCCCACGGGTTGAACGCTGTATGTTAACTTACTTCAATCTCTTACCCTAAGTCTATTAGTGGGAATATCTAAAATATCTGTTATATATCGAACCGTTGGATATATTTGAAAACTGAAAATACGTTGGATTCAAGTTTTTTTTTTCCTTCACCGTCCCTCAATCAAACGTTTCAAAATTAAATATTTTATATTTCAAGTTTTAACCAAAACAATTAAAAATCTTGAAACCTATTATCCACCATTCTCCTCGAAAAAAAGCCCATTTTTTAAAATTTGAAATCATTATTTTTCCCTAACCAAAGGCGGAAAAATCAAAAAGGTTCGGAGTGCTGCCATTTATTGTTGTAGAAATACACCAATGTGTAAGAAACACCCTAAGGGATGCTTTAGAATACGTTATATAAGTAAAAAAAAATTATAAGTAATAATAATAATTTATTATAA
>NW_027106076.1:188455-192980 GCF_000696795.3 Halyomorpha halys | reverse complement strand
TAAGAGTAGCAGTTTTCAAGATATCTATCTAACTTAAGTCGTGTACCTGATATAACTAATACTGGCTGCAAAAAATATAAACTTGACCTTACAAATGCCATTATTCTGCAAAAGTTAAAGCGAAGTTAGATATTTCAATTAATCAGTAAAAGAAAACTTAAAATTTTCCAAATTTTTATAACCGTTATTAATACTTATCTCACTTAAACTACGTTCTCGGCACAAGATAAAATTAATTTTTATCCCCGTACTCTTGAGCACAAATTGTTTATTAACTGCATAATTTTGGTCTAAATATCTAATCCTTTACTTAAACCATGTTTCAACAATTAAAGTTAATCTTCGATTTTGGATTGTTTTGTTTTGAATAATGAGAGACCGTAATTGTATTTCAAAAGACATCGTATGACAATGTTTTTCCTATTACATCATCAGAAGCCTTTTAAATCATGAGATTACATTTGTTGTGTTGGTAGCTTCACCAAGTTTTCTCTGCTGTTCTCTGATAAAATAAGTTTACTTGGCGTGGTGTAAATTCTTTATCACTGCCCTAGTATTTTATCTTCAGGAAAATTAAAAGTTTGAAATTCTATTCCTTCCAGTGACATCAGTTGCTAACATCGGCTGTTGTAGGTTGAATAGTTGGTAATTTTTTTTTATTTTATTATATTTAAAATATTTTAAACATTTTTTTACTTTCACTTATCAATATATGGAATATATAGTAAGGGGAAGTATTGAGATCGCGAAAAATTTATAATTAGAGTTCTCGAAGAAAATAAACGTTTTCCAAATAACTAAGTCTCACAAACTGTTCTGTGTGAACTGCCTTACTAAAAAAATGGAAAGACTTACGAAACTGAAATTAAATATTTAAGGCAGGCCCGTGACTAGGGAGGTACGCTAACCTTTTTAATAAAATTGACTTATCGAAAGTGCTACTTCGATATAGAATCGATTTTACACATTGTTTCGATTTTATCAAAATATCTCTTACGATTTTGATTGAACTCGATTTATCAAAGTAAGACCAAATGATATTTAATATGAGCTTGGTCTTATCCTCATTGAAATATTTTAACAGGGCTTGAATACCGAATTTTCAAAAAATCTTGTGGTAAAATATCTTTAATTTTGTTTACATGAAGTAATTAACCAATCTGCATTATTAACAATAATAAAAAAAGGTATAGATATGAACTACGAAAGCATTTGAAGCTTAAATAAAGGAGAAAAAATTTAGATATAGCGACTGCAGCTAGAGACTGCCGAACAAAACCGACTTTTATCATGGTACAAGAGCCGGGAAGAAAAAAGGCAGTTATTTCACCCCAATTTTTTATTACTTCAATGAAAATTATTTATAATTATTAGTCTAAATTGATAAGTCTGCCAAGTATAGGGAAAGGGAATAAAAAATGGTGGCTGTTTCAAAACGTTAAAAAAAAAAAAACTTTTTCATTCGGAGCTCTATATCTTTAAAACTACCAACAACACTATAAAATCTAAGAAAATATCATTTGTTGTAGAGTAAATTTGCTAAAATGTGAGCCCTAATAGAGCTATTTACGTTCAATAGTTCCCGAGATATAGCTTTTTAAATGTAACATTTAGAAAAAAATGTACTGAATAATCAGTAGTTACTGAATTTTTTTTTTTAATCTATAACTTAATAACTATTCAACGTACAAATGTCTAATAGCACTCAAATTAAAGCTAGTTTAATGTACTATATAGTAGTTTCTTACGGTTATCTTCGTATGAGTAGTAGTTTTTATGATATTTGAAAAATAAATTCACAAAATGTTAATTTCTAGTTGCTCGGATAAAAGTTATGATATTTAAAAAATATATCTCAGAAGCCATAAGACGTACACATGTCTGCCAGCACTCAAAATAAAGTTAGTTTAACTTACTATAAAGTAGTAAGTTACAGGTAGCTTCGTAGGTGTAGTATTTTTAATGATGATGCCATATGAATATAAATTTTGCTCATGAAATATCATAAAATCTAATACTGCTACGATAATAAACGTCATAAACTAGTTTATAGTACATTAAACTAGCTTTAATTTGAGTGCTAATAGACACCTGTTGGAATAGTTTTTGAGATATAGATTTCTCAAATTAAATTCACTAACTTCAGATTTTTCAGTACATTTTTTTTTATGTTGCTTAGTTGAAAACTATATTTAAACTTTCGTAAAACTTAAAATAGTTGTAAACTATTTGTTTTTTTTTTTACCGCAACCCTGACCATCTTATATTTATATTCTCCTTGGTTTTCTACTGTTGTTGGTAGTTTTAAAGGTATAGAGCTCCGAATGCAAAATTAATTTTATCACTTTGTCTTTGACTGCCGTCAAAACAGCCCTGACGAAGCCCTGCATCGTGGGGCGAAACGTTGGCTCAATGAAATAGTTTAATTATCTACTATTTGAATTTTTTTTTACCGCACCCGGATCATCTTCCATTCAATTTTATTTTAACATTTTGAAACAGCCGCCATTTTTTATTCCCCCTACTTATGCTTGGCAGACTCATATATTTTGACTACTAATTATACGTAGTTTTCTTTAAAGTAGTCAAAAATTGGGGTGAAATAACTACCTTTTTCCTCCTCTTGGACTCTTGTACTTTCATACGTACATGGCTTTGTTATATTTTGCAATATAGTTATATTCTTGACAGGAACCAAGTGTGTATTCGTTATTAACACCTTAAGCAATTCTAAAATACGAATTTTAACAGTAACAGAAAAATAAATAATTATTGTTTAAAATACACTACTTTCTCGAGAAGTAAGTGAAAGTTGTGTGATACGTACCAGATTTTTTATTGTCTGTCTTAGAGAAGACTTCAGCGTCTGTCATAAGAGGAAACTTCTCAATTTTGTGACAAAACTTTGATGAAAAGTTTTTCTTAAACAACAGTTGTCAGGTACATTATGACATTTAACAAACTTCCGAGATTGAAGTTTGTAGACAGCGGTATAAAGGTATTTTTGCTAGTTTCTTTTTTTTTTTTTATAATTCATTGAAAAGAAATATTTGGGTTGACAATAAAAGCTCTTACTCTGTTTAGGAACTGCTCTTAAATTCAGCATTATATCCTGTCGAACTAGATTGTTCTAATGCAACTATTTTTGCAGAATCTATCTTCTTCATTGTCATTCTGTAAAAGACTGTCAATAAATGGTAAAATTAGTTACAACTCTCGAAGTTTTTAATTTGATTTAATCCAAATGTCGTATTACCTGGTTAATTTGTGTTTCTATTAATTTCATTCTTTATTAACTGAGAAAGCACACCTTTCTGTTATATTTTTATTTGGAAAATAAATTGGTAATACTATGAAGTTTGTTATAAAGACCCATTTATGGGTTTATGTTATTAAGCCCATAAACTTCCACCTATTCCAGGTCCCTCAGGTCTAATCAGTCTCCATTATTTCATTAAAAAGCTGTTTGAAGTAATCACCGATCTCTGGTTTGTTCCTCTTTCTGTTGTTTTGGGATGTGATGTGACCTCCCTACTCTCTTGCACATTTTTTCTATATAAAATGCATCTTCGATGGGTTCTACAATATATACTTATACATCTAAACTTAAAATAATACTAATACTTAATGGTAGGGCCGCCCGTAGCTCAGTGATTAAGACGCAGTCATACCAATTTGATGTCTATTGGCGGTGCCAGTTCGAATCCGCCCTGGGGCGTTCACTTTTTTGATTGAGTGGGAGTCTCACAAAATGAAAAACTTTGACCCCCAACCATGGTTAGGCATTATAGGACTCCAATGGGGAGTAGTGGCCGAAAAAAAAACAACTTAATGGTATAATATTGCACTTAGTCGAAAACCGCTTCTATTTCTATATCGTCGGTTTGGAGAAAGACTGTCACAGCTCAAAATTATTCATTTTTATGTTTTCACAATAAAATGACTGCAATTTGTCTATATTTTTATGTGAAAAAGAGCTACTAGTTGTAATTTTTACTGCGCCATCTAGCAGGTGTAAGAATTTCAACTCTTCCACCTAAAATTATGGGCAAATTGCAATTGTTTCATTGTTAAAGGATAAAAATGATTTTTTTTGAGTTTGACAGTTTTCTTCTTAACCGACGCTATGATAGATAATTAAAAAAGAATTATTTTTAGAAACATTTTAGAAAATGTCTTTCAACACAGTTACTAACTGATGGTTTATTTGTTTCACTTATTATACGTACCTTTTTACCAACAGTACAACTCGTTTCAATGAAACCTTACTTCTTGGTGAATCTTTGAATATGAAGACTTTACTATTTCGTTGTAACAATTGTATTTCCCTCTAGTTGAACTCATTCTTCTTATGAATGAAGGTATTCAGGATATTCCCATCTTATAGTCACAAATACTTGAAATGTTACAGCTAATAAGGTAAATTTTATCCTCTTTAATAACACTGTTAATTAAAATAATGACGATCATTTTAATGAATCATCAAGGTTAGTTTATTTTAGATATCTAATTTATTATTGAAATT
>NW_027106076.1:146258-188405 GCF_000696795.3 Halyomorpha halys | reverse complement strand
TTTTGCAGAATCTATCTTCTTCATTGTCATTCTGTAAAAGACTGTCAATAAATGGTAAAATTAGTTACAACTCTCGAAGTTTTTAATTTGATTTAGTCCAAATGTCGTATTACCTGGGCCCTGTTTCATAATAAATTACAAACTAATACCATTAGTCTTGTAGTTTGGTATTTGGTACAATTTTTCTGACATATATTTTTGCCAGATATTTTTTTACTTTTAAACTCATGTAATATCACTCCATCATAAAACAAACTGTATTAATGCTTGTAATTTATAGTTGGTGTACTTGTATTTGTGGACTAATATTATTAGCTTTCATTATGAAACAGGCTCCTGGTTAATTTGTGTTTCTATTAATTTCATTCTTTATTAACTGAGAAAGCACACCTTTCTGTTATATTTTTATTTGGAAAATAAATTGGTAATACTATGAAGTTTGTTATAAAGACCCATTTATGGGTTTATGTTATTAAGCCCATAAACTTCCACCTATTCCAGGTCCCTCAGGTCTAATCAGTCTCCATTATATCATTAAAAAGCTGTTTGAAGTAATCACCGATCTCTGGTTTGTTCCTCTTTCTGTTGTTTTGGGATGTGATGTGACCTCCCTACTCTCTTGCACATTTTTTCTATATAAAATGCACCTCTTTAATAACACTGTTAATTAAAATAATGACGATCATTTTAATGAATCATCAAGGTTAGTTTATTTTAGATATCTAATTTATTATTGAAATTGGTAGTTCAGTTTTATTTTTAAGATTCTAATTTTTTTTTTTTTAAGTTATTTCCTAAAGCTTGTATTTATTGAGATGATTTAGCAGTACAAATTGTAATCCTTATCAAAATTGTCTAGACGCGAGTGGTTTATAATCCAATTTAAAATGTAAGCCTTCAACTTTTGTTTTAGAATCTTTCAAAATTGGCCAGTTTTCCCTAATTTTATAAATTTCTTTATATGTTTTAAAACTCTTCCAAGTATTAAAATAAATTATGATTATCAGTCAACGCGTGTATCATTTTCAGAAATAGAGCTGGAATTCATGCTGCAGAAGGTCTTGGAGATGTGACCTTTAGACCGTTTCGTGAACCTTAAATGTACTTCAGCGATGATCTTAGCCATCAGCGTGCTTTCTTGTGTAGTAATTTGGGATGATTTGTTGAGATTATTTGTGAACCGTCCGTGTGGGAAGGTTTTGGAGGTGATATAGCAAGTCATGATTGACATTAAAATGTCTTGGTTAGTATGCACTTACCAATTTATATTATGAGTCAGCTACACCTGAGTAAGATTGAGTAGCAGTCAAAAGATAGTTGACAAATATTTTTTTCTTAGTAGTGTTTTAATATATTATTTTGTTTTTGTTTTGTATCTTGGAGGATATAGGACGTTGGAACCGCGTAGCTAGAATGTAGGTAGCATTAAGATAAGATTGAATAGAAGCCCAAACATTCAAGAACAGTATCTAGGCTGGTCTCCAATCATCTCTTTCATTCATAAAATAGAATAAAATAAATAATATTAACCATATCCCTTGGGCTGAGAGGTTATTCTTACCGTAACTTACACCCTCACATCTATATAGTAATAGCGTATATTCTGCCTACGTGGAGCATACTCAGTTTCACTTTTAATATTCCAAGTGTATTATTAATAATCCAAGTTTAGGGATTGTCAGGGTTGATTGCATTTTAAAAGTTGAGCGCTCTGTTAGACACCTTGTACATTGTGAGATTGATTTTTGCTGCCTCACTGCCGGTTGGAAAGATTTGTATTCAAGCAAAAAAAAAAAAAAAAAATAGTATTCTTTTAAAAAATTTTAGAACATTTTGGACATCAAGGAACAAATTCGGTTACGTAGTGCCGTTTGTAGCCAAGCGAATTAAAGCGCCAACTTTAACGGGCTCGTGACTACGGTACTGATTCAAATCTGGCCTGGAGGGTCGACTTTTATTTCTATGGTTTTCTGATGTCAGAAATGACCAGAAAGGGGTTTAAAAAAATCGGTTATGCACCTATCTGTGGTCAAATCTATTGATCATCAATCAATCTGATTCTGACATGTGCTGGGATTATTCGGGTTGGCACTACTTTCCCTTATGCATCCAAACATATAGTTCTGGGCACATCCATATTTCGGAAAAGCCTCATCTGATTTGGCCTAAATTTAGAGGAAAGTTGAGGAATAATCTGAAAATTATTTAATATCAATTTGATCAAAATACCATCCGAAACGGTATTTTATCCTACACACCTGTATTTTGGAAACAGTTTGTTCGATTTGGCCCGAAAGTTGAGTCTGGATAATTTTGGTTAAAGTGCTGGTGTGGGATCAATACTTGACGTCTTACACTTATTATAACCGCACAAGAAATCCCTATTACCTAAGTTGTAGATCTCAAGTGCTGTCCTTAGCCCCATGATTAGCTGATGTTTTTTAAAGCGTTGCGATTTTTTAACTGTATTTATACACTTTTTTTTTCTTCACTTAGGTCATAGTGGCACCCTCAATGTTTTCAGATTTTAAGAAATGGAGTTACAGTTTGAAATTTTATTAAAAAATTGTTAGTTTCTTGAATTTTAACACAAAGTATTTTTATTTTCCATCCACTTATCTATGTATGGAATATATAGTAAGAGGAAGTATTGCGGTCGGGAAAAATGTAGAATTCGTATTTTTGAGGGAAATACACGATTTGAGGTCTCCTGAATCCAACTAACCAAGTTTCACAAAATGGACTGTATGTGAAGAGCCTAGCTCAAAAACGAAAAATTCGTATGAAACTGAAATTAGGTATTTAGGGCAGGTGTATGCCTCGGATCTGACAACCTCTTTTTTGTTCAAATTGATCAACCTGGAAGTGCCACTTAATATAATATAGTTTGGAATTTTTTTTCGATTTTCTCAAAAACGGCTAAAAAAATGGTTTGATTAAAGTCAGTATACCTATGTACATTTGAGTTGTATTTAATTATAGTTAGAGCTTATCTTCATTGGAATAGTTCGAAAGTGGTTAAATGCCGAATATTGAAGTTTCGAAAAAATAGTGAAAGTTGTGTATATATATAAATAGAGGTCAATAGTTCAATATACACCATTATGAAAATAATTCATTAACACATCAAGTAAACAAAAATTCGTTGATCCAAGGATTAGATTTTTGAGAGGTAAATTCTCTGGGACTGACAAGGGAAAGAGTTCAATGTTTCACACCTTTTAAGAAAAATACCTCCGGTCGTTGAAGCTTTTGGGAAGAAGTATAAGCTTTTACTCCAATAATCTAGTTATAAAATGTTTCTATCTGCAGACTTCAAATCAGTGGTTATGTTTTTTACATAATTACTTTGGGAAACGTTTGTGTTCGGTGGTACAAACGAGATATTAAAGAACGTAAGTTGTGCCACATTTTGTTGCACAGTTGGTTATGCACCTAAGCAAGTATAAATAAAGTATTGTTTAATATCTTTTTATAAATATGTACATATATCATATTTATAAATTACAAACTAAAGATAGGAAAACATCTATTTAAAATGCTTGGGGAACTTGAAGGATAGAAATCGTTGAATAGGCGGGCGTCGGAAATGGTAAGAGTATTGGAACGTTAGTTGAAAGAAGGAATAAATTCTAAAGGGGATGGGATCAGATAAGGAAATATCTGTAGAAAGCTGCGGCTTAGTGGCCAGTTGTATATAAACCTAAAAGACAAATAACAACACTAACAATGGAACAGATTCTTGCAAAACCTGGTATTGTATTCTATGTCATCTGAATTCTTACGTCAGCTTATTTTTTTTATTTTGGGTGAATTATTGTTGCTTTGCTTAAATTGAGGCACATCTGACCAAAATGTTTTGATTTTATTCTTAATTGGACATATTCCAATTATAGTACCGTAGACTTCGGTTATTTTCTTTACTGAGGTCATCCATTAAACTTTCCTTTTAGCGTTGTTTTAAATTCTACTTAAATAAGTCTACAATACAATCAATGGAATAACTCGAAAACAAAATAAAAAAAACTTTTTTTGTTGGTTATTATTTTTGCAAAGCCACAGGTATTGTAATTGGCTCTGTGCCACTTGTCTGAATTATATTAGTTTTAATTTATACTAAACATTAGGGAGAGGCTTTGTTTTTTAAGATGCATAATTATCTTCTATGTTTTTAGTTTTAAAACTTGATAGCTTCTGTTAAAGCGATAATATTCTAACGTTGCGAATTCTTAGGATTGTTCTGGTCACTGCAAGGAAAGGTTGATGTCTTGACTGCCAGCCGGTTGCATTGTAGCTAAAATCAATCAATTAGGACAAATTAACATTCTGCAAAATCGCAGACTGCCTATTAAACAGTACAAACTGAACTGCTGGTTAATATAACTATAACTAAAGGTATTTTACTTCCTAGGGTCTTACAACTTTACAGCACTCCAGTTCTAAAAAATATGTTGGCGAGCTAAATTAAATAATATTTACCAGTTTGGATTTAGCTGTATACTGCGCCCTACTACAATCCAACTTGTTGTACTTGAATTTCTTTGGTGTCTCCATCTTCACCAAAATATCATACCTTCTTTTTACGGTTTGTAAAATCGTATGACCTTTTCAAACAGACCGACTGTTGATCTACCTTTTAACCCGTTTCTGATAGCTTTACGGTTGTTTGGTTGGTTACATTCATTGTAAAAATGTTTTTTTTTCCTACACCAAAGGAGGCATTTCTGCCATTTTATTTCATACAGCCCAGTATACTTCAGCTTTATTTAGGTCACTCAGGTCTGAAATTAAGTCTGCCGTTACCGTACATGTAAATATGTGATCGGCGGTCATCTCACCATCTCCATAAAAGACGCAATTGGATAAAAATGTAAAAAAAAGTCAAAACCATTTATATGTATTCGTATTTATTTATTTTCTTAAGGTAAAAAAATATTTTCGGAATGCGAAGGCTATTATCGTTTAGTAAAGTTGCCGCCAAATGATATGGTAATCCGGTGTCTATCAAATGTCTGCTGTCTGTCAATATGTGTTTAACAGTTAGTGGCACATTACAATGTCTACATGTTGTTCTAAATTTCCTGACAGTAAGTATTCTTGGATGTATTAGTCGAGTGCGTCCAATTCGTAGCCTGGACAGTATTACTTCGTGTCCTCTTCAGCTTTGGGTTGATGTCTTCTATGGATTTATTGTACTCTTAATTTGTTTTCTGTGGTGTTGGTACAAGTTGCTTGCCATTTATTATCATGAGAGGATAGAGGCCGCTGTGGGGGCATTGCAAGCCGCAAGATGGCGGGGTCAATGATGCAGCTTTTGCCGCTTGGTCAGATTTATGATCAGTACAATTTAATTTGAAATATGAGTACTGCGATACGTTTTTCAATAGTGACAGTGAGCTCATAGAATCTATGAAAAATAAGATATTAATTTTGTTTGTACCATAATAGGCCGGCCGTAACCCCAGGTAAAATGCTTTCAGTTCTGCAATAAGTGAATTACTTTCGGAGGGAAGACCTGTTTGCACTATGAAGTCATCTATTATTGCTGTGGCCCAACACCACCATCACTTTTGCAACCATTGGTGTATATGAGGGAATGTACATTATATTTATCTAGGAATTCGTAAAAATATTGTCTTGCGATGCTATTGTGTCTTGAGTGATGATAAAATTTGTAACAAATATTGATATTAAGAATGCGCCATGGTGGGAATTTGAAGTGTGACTGTTGAAAAAATTTCGGTATCATAAATTTCAATTTAGCGAGTAAAAGTTTAAGCCGGGTTTTCTTAAGCTATAATGGAACATTCTGACCCTGGAAGAGCTTTGATCTTAGCAATAATAAGTGTCGCCTGTATTCAAACGTGATTCCTCAGCTTCTACACATAGACTGTCTATCGGAGTTGTTCTGTTACAGGCGTCTGTTATTAAATGAATACCGGCATGGTGTATTCGATCTAATAATTTTAGTGCTGTTGGTGAGGCGGAGGAATATGCTATGCTTGCGTAGTCTAGTAGCGAGCGGACATAAGCTCTGTAAAACATTAATGAGGTTTTTCTATCAGCTCCTCATTTAGTGCTTTAAAGTATTTGTCAAAGAGATATTTAATGTGAGGGATCAAGGTTAGTTTTTAGTCAATTGGCATTCCTAGAAATTTACTAGAGGTGACGTTTTTGATCGCTCGGTTATTTAGTATCAAATTTGGTATTAAAATTTGTCTTTTCCTTATAAATACTATTACTTTCGTTTTTTCAATAGATATTTTGAAACCTTTTGGTTTTGCCAAATATTTAAACTGTTCATTATGGATTTTAAGTATTAAGTTGCATATTGAAATGATAATATCATCTGCTCAGAAAGTGAATGAGTAAATAATAGAGTTTCAGCTGGTTGGTATATAGATTTTGTGATGTTGTCAAAGGCTATTTTAAAAAGTGTTGTTTATTTGGATTAGTTTTTTAGAGTGGGTTGTTCCAATCCGAACTTGAAATTGACGGTTTCATAAGAAATTAATGACAAATTGAATAAAATATCCCTGAATACCCCAAGCTTTGACTTTATTAATTATTAATCTCTTTCAAGCCTTATCAAAAGACTTTTCGATGTCGATAGACACTGCTACTGTTAGCGTTATGTTGAGTTTGAAATAAATGAATCGGATACATCCTGTTGAAGTTTTAATATGTGACGGATTGTGCTATGATGTTCCCTAAATTCACATTGTCTGTCAGAAATGAATTTGTTGTTTTCAATGAACCAATTTAATCTCCTGCTAAGCCAATTTAAACTGCTTCCATTAAATTGTATCAATTTTGCATAAGTAACATGTTAATGCGATTAGTCGATAGTTATAGGGAAGGCTCTTGTCTTCGATTTTAGAATTGACACGACTATTGCCGTTTTCCAAACATCCGGAAATATACCCCTTTTATAAATATCATTTATGATTGTTAATAACATTGTTTTACCGGAGGAGGGGAGATTTTTAATGAATTCATCCGGAATATTATCAGATCCTGAGGTTCGGGATTTAGATTTATTTGGGGCGATTTCTGATTCATTATAGGTTAGTGGCGTGTTTAAGGGATGAAATGTTTTGTTAATCTCTATTGGTATGGGTTCGACTAGTGATTTGTAGTTTAAAAAATGTATGCCGTAGTGGATATCATCCGAAATTTTAAAAAAGTGTGTTTGCAATTTTTCGATGATCATGATGCTTACTATTCCCGCTTCTGTTTTTAATCCGGTTACGGTGGTTGGTCTTATGTGACGTAGCATTTTGATTTTCACCCATATGTCGGTTGTTGGTGTGTTATGGTTTAGAGATTCTACGATTTTTTCCACGATAATAATTTCTTTTTTCGACAATTAGTCGTTTGGTTTGCGCTTTTGCATGTTTATACTGGAGGAGATTTTTATCATTTGGACATTTAATAAACCTCCTAAATGCACGTTTCCTATTTCTGATGTCCCACCATTGTACAATTTTGTTTTATTTTCAGGACGGAGTGTAGTCATTACAATTTTAATTTTCAAAAGTGTTATTTTTAAATTTTTATTTTAATGAAAAGATATTCATTTATGTAAAGTGAGTTGCATTCATTGTTAGAATGATGAACTAGTTAAAAAAAACTTAGTAGTTTTTAACTTTCGAATGAACTTTGTTTGATTAAAAATAATACATTTTTTTGTTTGTTCGGTAGGTATAAGTAGTAAGAAAAGGTTTTCAAAATGTTTTGTATAATTTCTACTTGATTTGACAAATTTTTAAAATGATAGGTGTGCTCTCCTTAATCTAAATTATCAACCGTGGTAGGGGAATTTGCAATTTTAAGTAACATGATTTCACAGGAAGATACGTTTCATTTTATAGTTGTATGTTGGAAAACAACAACTAACTTTGTTGGAAACTAATGGCCCAGATTTTTCATGTATTTATTTATGAATGAATATAATTTAGAATAAACTGTTACATAGAAAAGAGATCGATATAAGACTTTTTTACAATTATTTATTGTAAAGGAACACCTCGACAGACGAACAAAAGTTTATTGCCAAAAATTTGTTTAGTAATTTCTAAAAATAATATTGTTGGTAAAAAAAAATAATAATTATTCTAATTAATGTTTCATTTATATATCTAGTCGGTCTATCTGTTTATCTTTTTAACATATTGATGATTTAAATATATACTTTATGTCTGAATTTTAGATTTTAAGAAACCCGTACACTAAAATATCGCCGAAAAATACACGAATTTCACAGTTTTATTCCGAGCACTATATCTTAATCTCTACTTCTCTTTTTAGGCTAACACTTTGCAAGTTGACCTAATCAGGCACTGTGGTTGAAATTAGGTCTCATACCAGCTTGTTCTTATCGACGAAAGGGACCAAGTTGAAGCTTGTAAATTTAAGACATCTTCACCTCGCTCTGGGGCAGAAGGAAGGAGGGATACAGCGGTAGAGGGGGATAGGAACAGAGGGGGAGATTCCCCGCTAGTCCCTGCCAAGCAGTGAGAGGGTATAGTTGTTCTGGTTCTCGACAGTAGTTCTCAGTTCGTCTTCAGTGTCATAGTGTTGTGATAGTGATCTATTATAGCAGGCTTCAGAAACACGGATTACTAGCTACGTTGCTTAAAGGTAATATTTGATAAATTAATATTTTGTAACTTCGTAATCGCCACACTATAAACAAAAAAAAAATTAAATTCTTGATAAGCATTTCAAATTTTGTTTCTTTTGAATTGTCTAAACTTAGGATTTTTAAATTTTATTTTTCACTACGAATGATTTGAAAACTTCATATCATACACGCACCACCTGGAAAGATGTAGGATAAAAGTTGACTTGTATGGTTTTTGATTATCTGGACGAAATGGTTCTGGATGTTTTATTCTTATTTATGCTTTAAGCACCAGTATATTGGAGAAGAAAAATTAAGAAATTTTGGAAGATTATCAATGATTTTTTTCTAAAACAATGTTTAATCTGTTTATTTTCGATTAAAAAAAAAAGTTTTAAAAAATAAAATCATTTTGAGAATTTTTAATTAGTGGTTTGCGAGGGGAAATGCCCATAATTTTCAGCCAACATAGTATTTACGTTGACACATTTCATCTAAAAATATTAAATCCAATGATATTTTATCAGTATGAACCTAATTATGTTTTATTCGCTTACGTTTACTTAAAGTTCTAGCTTATATTATTTATTTATGTCTCGATCAAGGAGATGATTTTAATAGCACTATCGGATCACATCGAGTAGTTATTCATATTAAATCATCGTAGTGTTTGGATCATTTACTAGATTTTAATGTTTGTTTAGCAAGTGTCTTACTAACTTCCGTATGAACAGACTAAATCTACACGCAACAGAATTCTAAGGATTTTCAATCCATTCCTCTCTTGTCTCTGTATTCAATGTTAGAAAGATATGAATGCTTGAACTATCCTAGATATATGCTATCAAATTATTAACCGTTGATTTTTTTCGATCAATATTCTAATTTTATTATTTCTCTCTCTAACAATAAAAAAAAGATTAATCTTTTGGATGATCTAAAAAAGTTTTAAATGGTTGTCAAACACGAAGAATCTTATGCAAATAAAATTGTATATATTTGTTATTACAAATATACAATTATACAAACACATGGTTGATTACTGAGACTAAATAAATCCTTATACGGCAAGCTGTCATTATTGCCTAGAGATTTAAGTGATAAGTAGGAAATTGTACGTTATATATACGTTAAGTATACGTAGTGACAACTTGTCAATTTTGAAATGTTCATTATGTTTTATGCAGGTTATTCCTTACGTTCTCTTACTCTATATGTTCCTGAAACATATGGTGTTATGTTTGTTTAATGGAATGATTATTTTCAATCTTTTATATATAACTACGGTACGATAAGGATAAGAATGTGTATAAGGAATTTACATTAAGGTTGGAAATGAAATGTGATTGTAAATGACATCATTCCATTAGAATTCAGTTGAATTATTATTTATTTCTATTTAGTAAGATATAGAACGAACTTAATTGAGGTTTTGAAATAAATAAATTTTCCTTCCGTTCCTTGACCGTTATAGGTTAAGATGTTAATTCCTCAATTTTATTGAATTAGAATAAATTATTATATAAACTAATATTGCTCTATGTGGATAAAGATTAGCCTATGGCCTATGTGGGTAAAGATTTTTATTCCGTAAATTTATTGAATATATAAATCAGTTTTACGATTGAAAATAATTGTAATACATTGATAATAAATATGGTGTTGCAACATAATGCTAATCTGCAATACAGTTAGGTTATGAAGTTTTGCATTTTGTTTAAGTACAGAAAATGTTTGTTATTTAATTATATTGGATGTGACAATTATATCAATTTTTGTTTTACTATTCTATTTGTCTAAGTATATTTAAGCAGTTTTCATACACGTACTCCTCTAGGATTTTGCTTGTGTAGTTTATTTACTATTTTAATTAATTTAATGTAAAGATTTTTTTTAAAGTTAATTAACTTTAAGTATAATTTTAATAAAGGTTTTTTGTATACCTTTTCAAAAAATTGTTGAATATAAATTATCTGCTTGTTCTATCTTTGTTACCTTATATTTATTTACCTGCGTACCATATTATTAATCAAAGTAAAAATTAATTGTAAACATTGTTTTTCAGATTTGACAACACAAAATGGTATTCTGTAAATATTCACTTAAAGTTATTTATTTCTGATATTTACTATTTATTTAGATAAATAATGCTTGATAAATAATAATTTGATTTAATCTTTTCACTCCAGTTATTTAGTAATAACGTAACTAAAGTTCTCGGTCACTTGCTGATGTTTCTTACATCAAACGCATACATAAATACCCAGGAAGAAGGTGAATAAAGCATTTTATTACTACTGTATGTAATATAATAATATAATATACTATGTAAACATATTATTACTATTTTCATTTTATATTACTGATTAATAGAAATATAAAATGAAAAAGAATATTGTTTGTTTTTAAAATAATATTGTGTGTATTAAAAAGAATATTATTGAGCGTTATGCCTTTCCGTCATCCCGATATGCAAGTTATAGTTCTCATGTGTTCATCCGGCACGTTTGCTGATTGTATATTTCATAAGATAAACATTTGAATGTTTATAAAAAGCCATTTTACTTGCCAAGTAGTTGGGGAATCTGTAAGATTTGAGAGGCATTAAATATCCCTAAGTGATCTTCGAAACAAACACCTGAATCCAATCCTCCAAATTTTACTTCTTTGTTGTGATACTTTTTCTAATAACGTAGGTGTTTTGAGAAGTGTCAAAATACGTGGGGAGTAGGAATAAAGGGACAGGACTATACGAAATCCAATCTGGTCGTAGTAGCCACATTTCTTCCTAACAAGATACGAAAACGTAGTGCGTAAATCGATCGGTTGGCTGATGCTGAAAGGAGGGCGCTAAAGGTAGGCAATAACTCACCAGGGGTAGGGGAAATGAGGAGAAAGAAACAAGAGGTTTGGGAAGGAGGCCATTGTTTCGGAGGATTGTGGTCGCCTAGGTGAAATATAAGCGGGGCACCACTTGGTCCTTATATAATGAAAGATAGATTACAGTGTCTGTAATGGAGTTTGTCCTGAGAAGACATTAGAACAAGGTGTAGTACTTGGGGTTTGAAAATCTGTTCTTTTCCGGGTTATTAGATTTGTTGAGAAATCCAAGTAAATTTGCAATGGGGTCTTGCCTTGATGAAATAATCGTTTAATGGTTAGATTAATCTGAGGGTGACTGATACCGGCATAAAAGGAGTCAGCAAGTAATTTGTGTTAGCAGGTTTTTTTTAGGTAGGTATTCTCTGAAGTTAGATGGGTTTAATTCTGAAACAGAAGTGTATTACATACCGAAATAGTTGATATGATAGAGCAGGCTTTTCATAGTGAGAGGGCTGTAGTGAGAGTTCATTAGAGAATTCTCTGTAAGCTTTTCCTGAGTTGGGCAGCAAATACATGATCGATTATTTAATTTAATTTTCTTTCTTTATTTTCCTTATCTAAGTAAAATGATTTTGAAAGGAGAAAGAATCGTACCGATGGTAGGGTATTTGGTATTAGAATTGGTTACTGGTGGGGGAACAAGTCCGGCATGTGGGGCTAGTGGTCCTTTGCAACTCTGGTAGTCGCCGTTATTAACCATGAAGGGAGTGTCAAGATTAGTTTCTCGGGACTTTAAAGAAATAAACATTAACTGTCACAGTTGGGAATCTATCCACAATGCTCCGAACCGATCGTTCTGGGATCCACTCTCCAACGCGCACGGTCGTCGCGTCCCCAATGGTAGACTAAGGTACCACCCATCTTATAGAGACTGAGTGAGTACCCAAGACGCGTCTCCTGACCGCATAGTCTGATATATTTTTTTGTGGTCTGATATAACAGAAAATGATTTCAACTTGGGTTCAGGAGTAGTGAATGCATGGCATACCCATTACGCTTCATTTATGAGGAAGTATTTTGTAACTAATTATTTATTTTGTTTGCAGAAATTATACTTTTATATTATTATCGAGTTGTATATAAGTCGATTCTAATGTTACTACTTCAATTTCTACCTTATGTTGTTTTTATTTACAACTTTATTTCTCAATCAGTAACTCTGATTGATTAAATATGGCTTCACATTTTTTTTCTTTATCGTACCATGGACGAAATGCTTTTTTCTTTTTATCTGCAGTAAACATGTATGATGTTTGAAGGCCGATAGTGCTAGAATATTATCTGTTATCGGAGGTATGTTTACAGAATAAGCAGATGGTGAAAATATTCTAACGGATCGATTCACAACCACCTGTTTTTTAATCACGTTCACTATCAGATGAATGTGACCCGGCGGCCTTGAGTTGTGTTTTCTTCAGCAGCACCTCCATGTCGGTTTTCGAGGTCGTATTTCCTACTTTTACATTCAAAGAGTAGTGGTGCATCTAGCAGCACTGGACGGCAAAATCCTTAGAGATCCAACTAAGAAAAAACTCGTACATATAAAAGTGCTTACTTTACCTAAAGTAAGGGGACACAAGACATCAAGGAGTATAATCTAACAAAAGAAAGAGCCTATAGATATGTATGAATATAAGTGTTTTATTTTATATTATTTTAAATCGGTTATATGATAGGTGCATAAATTTTCATCGTTGCCATACTTTTACTCCAAAGATTGCATCATATATATATAGTCAAAGTTACCGGCTGTCAGCTGACAGAGGACCAAATCAACTGACTGTGTGCCATATCAGATGATATTGGATTATATGTATATAGGAAGACAGGGCCCAAGTAAGTAGAGTAGTCTTTCATTCGAACTCGTGTGACTTTGTTCTCGATATGGCTTAAGTGGCGCCGAAACCTGTGACCTTTAGATACGGAAGACCTTTTTCCTCTTCGAAAAAAACACTTTTCTAGTGGGTTTTTTTTCTGTTTCATTTGAAATATGACTAATAACAGTACATTGCGGACAGCAGTCCTGAACTTACTCTAGGAAAACCCACTTCCAGCAGCTCTGGGAGTGTCGAGCCGAGATTTCTGCCGTCAATGCCAGAAGCACACGCCAAGTCACACGGAGTGGATCAAGAATAAAACGACAACAACCCAAGAGCTATCAAGACCTCGAAAGATTAATTGGAGAGATTGGGGAAAAAACATTTTCTGAAAGAACGGTTGATGATAAGGACAAGAGTGAAGACAGCCGATAACCAGTTAGCCAACATGAATTCAGAGGCGTTAACAGCAGCGGTGATTTGTAAAGTGAAGAGGAGTATTCTCAACCAGATTCAAGCTGATGGAGATACGCGCTGGGTTGCGATGAAGGAGAGGTTAAAAAAGATCGCTGAAGTGGAGTGGTGGGCATGTAGAGGCAATCCAGCGCTTAATATGTCGGGATATTACTGTTCCGGTTGAATCGCACAAGGGAAAAGCTAAAGTAGCTTAGAGACTCATACTGGGTAGATACATATATGGTGTTCTATTTCCAACGATTCTGAAGGTTCAATTAGCGAGAGGAGGTAAGAAGAAAAGGAGACCGCTCATTCGGGGACTGCGCACGGGACTTGGTTGGAGCAATAGATGCTCCAAGTGTCCGGGAAAAAAGTCACGGATGGAGATAGACGAACCCAAATGGACCAGAGCCTGAGTTGTTTAGAGGTGGCTAATCATTTAAAGGCTAGAACCTCTAGATCAGTTAAATTCGAATATAGTAGATATAGGAGTAAAAATATCGATTATTCTGGATATGATTTGGTCGCAGTTTAGGGTCAGAGAGAACTCACCACCTGTACGCCGGAAATGGGATAGTCTGGAGGAAGATCAAGCGGCTGTGTATTGTATTCCGAATAATATTATAGAATATTCCAAATATCTATGAATATGGATGCATAGCACATTCTACCGTTGTAAGCTTATGGTGGAAAACCTTCGGGAAGATAAACGATAAAAGAGGTGGCCCTAGCGTATCGTCTGGGCAAAGAAAATCCCTGAGATCCTGTAAGCGTTAAAGAAAAGGCACTTTTGGAAGGGGATAAAGAGGGCATCGGGGGTCATAAGTAACTGTGCAGTTTGTCTACTCACTAAATATGTCAGAGACCTACCAAATGGGAGACAGAAGGAGACACCCACCGAAGATGCGGCGCTCAGCGACTAGCAGATCGATACATTCACATGGAAAGGATATAAATGGGTTCCCCTTTGTATTTTTTCAGTTAGAGAGCAATGGCTTACTAGGTCAGGAAAAGTCGTCGGAAGTGGTGTCAGAAGCTCTCAGATTGTGTTTTCAATGCCACGGAGTTAAAGATCGCATCTCCACTGCTTTAATTATCAAGTCCATTTCATTTATCATCTCTTATTCTTATATTATCTTATGTAACGCTATAGGTTAGATTTAAACATCACTAGTTTTAGAGACATCTCACATTTATTAATTTTCAGTATGAATGAATCATCGATATTTTTTGGATCTTTGTATCTTGTTTTCATTCAGCCCTGATGGAGGCCCTATAAAGTGACAGTTATCAATAAATAGTTTATTTAATATTTTATACCTTTATTGACCGCCAGTTGGACCATCTTTCTACAATATATTTCATACTGTCAACTATTAATCTTCCGATATAAATTAAAATAATATTGAAACACCTTGAAATGTTTGTTATGAACACTGACAACATATAGTATATAATCTACAATTACAGGCTTAGTGAATATTATTGAGACCAAGACTATTATTTGATATATTTATTATACCATTTTATTATTCTCACCTTTGCTTAAATAATTCGATTAAACCCATTCTCATTTATCTGTAATGAATAAACATTTCGAATGAAGAAAAAATGTATCTTATGTTTCATTATTGTTTGGACGCAACTAAGAAGTAACTCCGTATCCACTACACTTAGCACATCAGAAATAGACTGTAAAGGAACGTGGCGAGTGTTAAAAAAAAAAAGAAAGAAAGTGATAGAAGAACAACTGGAGAAGAATAGAAAGAAAAACTAGTGACACTAATTGGAGAGGCTAAAGATAAAATGAGTCAGCTTTGTCTGAGAAATAGAGGAGAACGGACAAAAGCCAACAGAGAAGAACCGATGATGAAGAAGAATCAATGAAAGCTGATGTCAAGAGAATTAGAAAAAGAGTATACGCTGGATTTTTTCGAGAACAATTTCGTTAAAAAATGGTCAATATCCACGAATAATCCTATACTTATTCATTTCTTTATGAGTTTTTTCTAGTGCCATTAAATTTATAAAATTATATCAGGTATAAATGTAGTCTTTTAGAATATTTCAATTCTCATTTTTTATTTTTTACTAATTGGTGACTGTGTAACCCTTTACTATTGAACAGATATATATTTTTTTTATATTATACAAATTTGATATTACGTTTATTATTGAAGCAAAGGACTTATTAAGCTTAATATTCACACTATCGACCTAAAACAACATTCTGTTTTTGTTTTTATTAAAGAAATACATCATTTTATTATCATTTTTATCTAACTCTGTTTGATTAAAGTAACAATTAAAAGGTTAACTATTTTTATTTTTTATACTAATCATTTGTAATAAATTTTCAATTGACAGGTCATAAGGATAATTTAATAAACTGTTGTATGTGATTAATACTTCTAACCAATCATTGTATTAAATTATGCTGAAGCCTATTCAACAGGCATTACTTCATTGGAAAAATAATAATTACTTAAATTTTGAATGTTTCTGATTTTTTCGCTTAACAGTGTAGCTGTCTTTTGTCAAGGTGACTCTTATTCATGGTGATTATTTTCACTTAAGCACTTTAATCAACAAAAATTAAAAGTATTTATTAATTCCTGGTGTATAATAATTCCATAACCTTTAAAACCTCATAGTTGATTTAGTGTTACTAAAAATTACTAGATGCGAAATGTCTCCAAATCCGTATAGTTGATTTAGTGTTACTAAAAATTACTAAATGAGAAATGTCTCTAAAACCGTATAGTTGATTTAGTGTCACTAACTGCCAGGTGAATCAACTTGTTTAGGTTGTCATTACTCATTGCAATATTTTGGTTTTTATTCGTGACCTGAGCCATCATAGTTCAGCAGGGAGTTACGTTCTTCTCTATGTTAATAGAAAACCAACTTTATTATTTTTTTAAATGAAACTCACTGCTACAATTATATGCAATTGCGTACATAGAATTATAAGTAATTATAAGGTTAAAAAAAAAATTCAATTTTCTTATTAATTGTTTCTTGATTTTCGAAGTAGGACAAGTGGTTGATTATCCGTTGAGATGTTGAGGGTACATGAAAAAAAATAGTTTGTAGTTTTCTTATTTCTTTTTTAACTTTGCTAGTAGGCAGTCTTCCACGTCCATTCTTCTTCAGGTAATTTCTCTTTAATCATTATAGTTAGATCTTATGTTTTTTTTTCATTTCATAATTAGATTTTTTACATCAATATCTTTAAACTCTTTGTTTAATGGTCTATTTAAATTTTTTCTCTGCATAAAATATGTCATGTTTTATTCTTTTCATTTTGTCTTTGTTTGTATTGACAATGTTTCCCAATGATTTCTGATTACTTGTAATAAGAGGAACAATTTCATTTAATAAGTTAATAGGGTTATTTTTTTCTCCAAAATAAGAATCTATTACTTTGACAGGCACGCTACATTCCAAATGAACTCCACACACTTTCATTATTTATTTGTTAGCAGCATCATATATATATTATTAATTATTTTTGAATGTTATTTCCGCATTATAAACTAAGCAATGCAAATCTTTAGGAAAGGTACCGAGATTCGTATGTAATCCAATTAATGAAGTATTAGATGTTTAAGATTTCTTAAATTCAAATTATGACCTTTCGACTACAAAATGCTGAAGGCAAAATATGGAATAATTACGAATTATGACTAACGTTATTTTTCCCTATTATTAACATAAAGGTAATTGATTACTAACATAAGCTGAAAACGAAAGAATGGAGTTATGGAAAAGAACAAGTATTCACGGAAGAGAAAAGGTGGAAAATTCATGAAGCAGGGATTGGGACTGGAGACTGGAGAGATATATTACTGGAAGTGGAGGTTCGACATACAGATGGAAAGACCTGGTAGCTGTTTCTCTGGTTACCAACTGTTGAAGCACGTCCTTGATTCCTTGTGATTTGTTGCCGATGGGATTAAATCTGTAACGGTTTTTCCAAGTTCAAAAAGCAATACGGTATAGAAAACAGAATGTACGGCTGTTTAGAATTTTGCTTTGTGCCTCTGATCACGTCAAATATCGTATTAGTTATTTGTGTCTTGCTTCTTTTGCATCTGGCTGGGACGTCGAGCCACTTTACTGGTTTTATCTGAATCTCACCCAGTCTTGTCGGATCTAAATGATAAAAAGCTTAGGTGAGTTATGGGCAATAATGAGTAATATAAATGCAAATAGATGTTTGATGCGCAAAATGTTTGGAATTCATTATATGAATTTCTAAACCTTTCCTTAACAAGAAAATCATATTTATTCCGTGAGAGGCGAACTGCGGCCATGTGATAACTATTTTAGAATATTTTCCTCATCTTTGAAGAAATGTCGGTGCCTTTCAGAGATGTTCACCTTGGAATGGCTCCTTAATTCTGATGTACTTATTTGATTGATTTCTTGTGTTGATAAAAGATTAATTGAAACAAAAAATCGATTACAGCTAATATTCCAATATAAGTATTCTAGGTATGAGACTTACTGGTTATTGTATTTTCTGTAATACGTATAAATTTCTTATAATTTTTTTTAGTGAAACTTTATTAAGATGTTGCGCTGACACTCAGAAAACATAGCATAAATATTGACAATGACAATAGTATAAACCTATGTATATGTGATGCTGCGGGTGGTATTGTACGTAAGATCATTTGGTGGAGTTTTAAGGTTTTAAGGTTTAAGGTTTTAAGGTTTTTCTTGGTGGTACACGTGTTTGTTTATGGATAAAATGATAACGACAGTTATTTTATGAATGATTCTATTATATTGGTATGTAAATAAATACATAAGATTCTTTATAAGAGAAGGGGAAAGAGCTATGTTAGAACATTTTTCAAATTACTGATATTTTTATATTGAACATAAAATATGATCCCAAATTATGACTACACCCTGTTTTCCAACGTCAATGCTTTCTAGGTGGCTTGAGGTACCTATTCAGATTCTTTAGAACCATAAAGCCTTCCTTCATTTTAAATTTGTTCACCTCACTGTTCCACTCTTTAAATAACAGATCCTAGATTACTCCTTTTGAAAAATCTTTCAACATATTTCAGTAAATGATTTGAATGTGACTTAAACTATTGTATACCATTTTAGGTAAAAAGGGCTTTTTTTGACATTTCAAACCTGCTGATTTAAAAAAAAAATGTTGGCCAATTTACTTTTTTACTTTTGCAGGTTTTTTTCCCTCATTGGATTACCTGTTTAAGTCAGAGCGTCCCTTCACTTCTCTCTATCCCACCAATCTTCCTCCTCAAGTCCCCTACCGGCCATGTCCTCCTCCACGCAGTCCTTCCACCGGCTTCGAGGTCTTCCTCTCCTCCGTCTTCCTGGTTGTTCCCATTTCAGAAGTCTCTTCGGCCACCTACGTTCTGGCATCCGCTGACAGTGCCCATACCATTGCAGCCTACTCCTTCCAATCCTCTCCGGAACTCCTTTGGTCATCCATAGCCTGCTTCTGATATCCTCATTCCTGATTCTATCCAGGCGGGTAATCCCCAGGTATCTCCTCCAGAAATCCATCTCTGCAGCTTGTAGTTTGGAGTAGAGTTCTGGGTTAAGATTTTTAAAAACTTATATCATGTAATTTTCTGTCAGAATCATTAAACTATTAATTCATTAATTCTTTACCTGGACTGTAAAAGTTTATAGTCTCTATACGTTACTAGTTAGTAGTTCCCGAAATACAGCTTTTCAAAAATAAAAATTTCTTTTTTGGTTAAATAATGAGAATTCAACATTTTATGAATATCATTTAAACTGATAATGCTATGAACAAGTTTATTATAATGCTATAAAAATATTGTGATATAAATGTTGTTTATTATAAACTACTGTTTAGTTAATTTAACAAGCTTCAATATGAATGCTAATATGCTTCTGTACGCATAATAGTTGCTGCGATATAGTTTTTCAAAATCCAAATTTTTTTTGCCAAATAATGAAATGAATTTTACGGTTTTTATGGAATTTAATGAAGTTTCTGTGGAAATTACCTTCAAAGTTCAGGGCAGAATGTTTGCTTACTGTAGTACCAGTTACATAGTCTAGAAAATAATTTAATATTTCTTTAAATATTAGGTAAGAGTGACCGATAAAGGAACTCGAATCAAACTTTTATATCTGCCATTTTCGTATTGCGAATCCACTTTTTTTAATCATTATTTGAGTGGATCGCAACGATTTGCAATTTATAGGTATGTGGGGAGAGAATCCGCCCAACATATATTAGATTCCAAGAGGGATTGATTTGTTGGCTTGATTCAGTCCGAGCAGAAGACGATCGTGAAACGACCTCAACGATAGCTTTAGCTTGAAATTGAATCCTCCTCCTTTATTGGATAATGATAACCTGCCTCCTTCCAGCTTCCATGTATCTCTTGATTCGTGTAGGACCCCTCTCTCTGAACATCTCCTTCCTTCGAAATGTAATAACCTTATTTACTCCTAAAATATATTATTTATTTATACAAAAAAAAAATTATACAAATTAAAGAAAATACATGTGAATAAATACATTTTTGTTTCTTATACTTCATATCCCTGATGGAGGCAAATAATACTGACACCTTTTTCGTTATGCTGTATTTGAAAACTGTTTTAATTAGGATGGTATTAGTATCGATCTTGTTTTATTTTGGGTAATATATTTCAATAGTAACAAACTTATCAAACGTATGGAAGAACGTAAATAAGACCAGATTGTAAGAAAAAATATATCTGGTAATGATTGAGACCTTAGCCATCTTTACTGTGGTGAAGAGCGAAGTATTATTCGGCTAAGAGGGTGAAATGTCAGCATCGTGACCGCTCTTCGTGTTTGGCCATTCCTGTTCTTTTGGTTTAGCTCCGGGCTGTTTCGTGGCCCCTTTACTGCCTTTTGTCGTATCCGTGGTTTGGACTTGAGTTGGAAACGTCATTCAACAATGAAATAGAAAATAATCTATGAGTTTTATTATATACTTATATTTCAAGGACTTCCTCTAAGAAGATTGTAAGTGCAGTATTTAAAAAAGAGTTTTTCAGCCAAAAAATTTTTTTTCTGACTTAATCTGAATATTAGTAGTTGGTACTATAAACCAGTTCTTAATCACTAACGAAGAATCGTATTACAAACAGGTGAATTATTTTACTATATCAATAAAAAAAAGTGTATTGTTGAAGGTAATGTCTAATGCACTTTGTGTTTACTGCTCTAGTTATAATTTTTTTTTTTTGGTAACACTTTAAGAAAGTGTTACCTAAACTCAAAGGATTTTTCCTTTATCTTCCTTAATGGATAAGTTGTTGACGAGTTCCAACAAATGGCAGACGAGTTCCAACAATCATTGTCGAGTGACCTGTAACTTAGGTGCCAATTTTTTTAGTTTTGAAGAAAAACTGTGTAATTCGATTTTTGGTTTCTATGTATCTAATTCTACAATTTTTGGGGTGTTTATTTATTTTTTTCTTGGTCGATTGCAAAGGTTCATTATTGAAGACAATAAACCAAATGCTATTTGGATCAAAGGTAAGATATATTTTTTTTCTTTTTTGCATGAACAATTTTACTTTAGAGAGAGCTCTTTATTTCTCTCTGTTCTTTGTTATTTTATTTGCCATCTTATTGGTATAAGAAGAACATCTAGAGCGGAAAACCATTTAGCTGGCTAGCGGCTGCACAATGTCGAAATTCGTGGGCTGTACTTGACTAAATATAGTTGAAGCGATAACATCACAAGGGCTGAAATGGGGGTGTAAAGTTATTGCCATAGGTGATAAACGCTTTACTAAAAGGATAATTAACGCTAATGTAATTATATTATGTCATGTCTCAGGGCCGACAGTCAGTTACTTTACAGTTATTTTGACAGTCAGTTGATGTAATAATTCTCTTTCACAATAATCTCAGTTTGTTGAAGTTGAGTAATTCGGACTCCTATGGCTTTAATTAAATGCTGCACTCCTTATTTGTTTTGTTATTTATTACTCTTATGAGTATCACCTACATGGAAGTAATGTTCTATAGTTTGCTCTAGCACGTTACTTCATATCATCAAATCTTGTATACTATGTTAAAATTTTCGTATTGGGTAATAATAATTTTTTAAAACCATTAAAAATGCCCGAAATATGATTAAATAAATCTTATGACCGCCCGCCATTTTAAAATAAAATGACCGATTTTAATGTATATTAACCCTTTTAGTGCCTGTTTGAAAATAAATGTTTTTCATGATTGGCAGTGTAGTCGTTTAGGTATTCTTCAGAATGATGACCCTATCCTTGATTTTGATGGAGTAATAATGTTTAACAATTATCTACTTGTTTACCAATATTGTGTTCAATATTCTAGTCTGTTAATAGAGCAATTAAATTCCTGAATAATTCCGTATTAATACGATCATTCATAGGAGTATTTAGTAAATTTTGAATAGCATTTAATTACGAAGTAGTGTGTTGGTGGTTGTTCCCGGTAATTAAGCTCCGTTAATAGAATTGTATTGAATCGAATTTCCTACGGTTAGTGTGTATAATTCTGGTCCATTAATACTTTAATATGTCAATGACCACTATAGTAATATATATTAACTTAAAATCATTGTATTTCCATATTGATGATAACATAACGATGCGTTCCTCCTCTTCTTGTTGATGTTTTACTCTATCCATTGTTTCTTGCTTAAAAATTTGATGAGCTGAAACAATTTTTGTCAATGAAATTAGGAACACGAAAGAGCGAGAATTTTTGTATCGTAACAATTTTCATTAATGTGTTAAAATACGAGACTTATAATTATTATTATAACAATCAATTTTTACTATTTCTAATTATTACATTTATAATGCTTTTCCAGTAAGGCTATTCACATTTAAATAAAATATAATTTAATTAAAAATTAATATTCCAATTTCTATTAATGAACAAATTTCGCTACATGAAAATTCTGCCTGTCTTAAGATATGAAACCTTGAATATGTTGACTGTTATTAAAATTATCTTTGAATGTTTCAAATGAGATGGGTACTTCTGACCTGACCTTTAGGTTTTAAATATTAATAATACTTTATGGTATTAAAATTGAACCTCGAGTAACGGTATAGATTTATCCAAACTTATGGAATTATTAATTTAGCAAACACCTTGGAACAGTGGTAGATAGAGATGTGAATATTTGAAGGCGTGCCTCAAGCTCAAAATTGTGTAATAGAATAAGCGCTGTCACTGGGCCCATTTAAACATTCATCTCCTTTTCTGACGTGAACTCATTACTTGCCGTGATTCCTTGGGACCCTTTCACTTCTCCTTAGCTACAATTTGTCATAATATTGTCTCTTGTTACTTCAATTAAAAGATGAGCCGGCCGGTTTGATCTGTTTGAGAAACGGAGTTACTAACGAACAACAATTAATGAATAGGAACGAAAAGACAAATAGAGTAACATAAGTCAATGGTGAAAATGTATTATTAGATAATTTTAAAATAAAACCGATTAAAAGTACCTCGCTGCAAAGCTGTTAAACACATTAGTTAGTAGAGATTACTGAGATAAAAGGAATGAAAAACCCAAAAATAAAGTAACAATATAAAATTAATAAATAAGCGACCTACTCATTATTGTTTAGTATCACCTGAATATTACATCCTTAAAAGACAGATTTTTGTGTTGGGTAAATATGCTAGTTGGGGGAGGAGAGTAGAAAGGGTAAAAAACGTATACGTACAATGTTTTGGTTTATTGCTCGTAAACTTGATAACAAAGTGAATCATGTAATGTTTAACATGTAACATGTTTTACATGTTTGTGTAATGTTTTTTTTTAATCATGTATTTTATTATTTTTTCTTATGTTTTGAAAATGATTGGGTTTGGTGAAATTAGTTCTATAGAAAATTAAAGTATATTAAATTCTAAAAAATGATATTTGTTCTACACATATCTCAGAAACTTTGTGGTAAAAAAAAAAAAAAAAAGTTATAGAAACACCTACAAACAACATAAAATATTCTTGAATTTTTCACTGGACCCATAATTTAACCCAATGGTTTTTGAAATATAAAGAAAAGCCCATAAAATCCTTCATCCTCTATCCCAAATATGTGGGACATTTACCCACTTGATGGACTGCAGGTGTTAAACAATATATTACAGGTAATTTTTTTATTTTTCGAATATTAGATTATCGAAGCATATTATCTCTATTTGGTTATATACTTTCTATTGATGTGAGATGGGTGTCTCTGGTCTGCAGTTATCCTATCAGATATTTGTGCGATTTTTGTGATGCCTGATTTGGGAAAATTTTAGCCGTGTAGTTATTTAGGGTTTTTTTGGAGATTAAAGGTCCGGTTTTAGATTCTTTCAATAATATTCAAGCAAAGAAAAATATGGGAAGGTAATAGTCATTAAAAAATAAAGTATTATGTTTGACACTGAGTGATATCAGTCGATACAATCCTGTTTAATGCTGTAGATTTAAACTGTAGATTCAATTGAAGAAAAATTATTTAAGAGCGATTCTAAATCCAGTGGGATTAAAGCGAAAAACAATAAAATACATACATTTGTAAAAAGTTTAAAAAATAAAAAAATATCACATTGAGCATGTGAAGCTGGGAATTTTTTAATCGGTGTACTAACACTAAATAACATTTTTATATGTAACCCCTCCGTTGCATATTTTCCAATTCAGTTTTTCAGATAAACAATTATCAATATTTCACGCATTGAAATTGTTTTACAAAAGTGTCTTTAATTACTGATAGAATTTGAATCGGCATTTGGAATGGTTCGTGCATAATTAATTACATTTGGGGCTGTTCAATTGGTTTGTGTGGAAATTTCATTTGTGAATTCTACATCTATTTATTGATTGTCTTTATTTATTTATTTTTTAAAGTATAGTTGTAGTAATTCATTATTATACTGCAATCAGATAAAAAAATTATAATATTACTATTTACATCAGAGTACATAATGAAATGATTAAAAATATTTTTTTTTGAAAGCATTGACTTTAAAAATTGAATAAGACGGTTTTGTGAACCCAAAGGTTCAATATGGATAGTACCGGCGATAGGTGCTTTCATGCTTCCTTCATCAATCCTCTACTAGTTCAGGCTTTTTAACCCATCCTCCCACCTACTTTTCTTCAACCCCTTGCACTTTTACCAGTCACATCAAGGCTAATTAACTTTCAGAAACTGTCTCATTACAATGCCCGACTACTGATTAAATAAATCGTTTTGTGTCATTTCTGGTAGTTATTACTATATTCAGATATAAACATTTTACAAAATTTGCGATAATTTTTACAGGATAAGTGATTGATAATTCGAAGAAATAAAATAAAATAATAGTATCTCGTTGAATAATTCTTAGAATTGCGATTAAGTCCACTTTTTACTATTTATCTTTTCCTCAATTGTTCAAGTCCATTAATTAATACGATTTTAGAATCTGGGACTAAGGTTTCAAATTTTTATTACTTCCACCGAACTTATAGAAGAAGAAACAATTGGTCAGATAATGTTTCTTTTGTTTATCTACAACGATATTTCTGATTTTAAGTGAAATCTACAAATTTTTTTCTTTTTGTAGTAAATAACATAAAAATTAATTATCTTACAGTACTGTCATATCCGAAAATATCACAACAATTTGAAACGGAAATGAACTTTGTATGCATTATTTTCAAATATATTCTTCATAAATGAACCAGTTCATTTTTTATGTATAAAAATTAGTACAGCAATTTAATTTCTTCACGTTCTATACATTAAATTTATATTTTTAATTAAACTTTTAATTAGCTTTTAATAAAAATATAATTATTACTTGAACAATTTTATTCTAATTATAATTATTACTTGAAAAATTTTATTCAAATTATTTCTCTCAAAATTTACTTTTCAATGTTTTTGCTTACATGCTCTTTTTAAGATAACTCATTTGGTTTGAATATAAGAAGCTTTACTACAACTCATTCTAATTAACTGTTCTCCTTGAAAGAATATTTAACAAATAAAGTACTAAATATTTTGATTTTTGACAAAATGTTCAATTTATGACGAGAATCTGAATTTTAGAATGTAATGGTCGTTTTGATCCCCAATGGTTGCAAATTTTAAAATAAACCAGATTTATTGAAAATTAAAAAATGGTAGTAGTATTTTATATACTTTTGGACATGAACATGAAGAAATCGTTTATTGATGTATTTGTGTATGTATTTAAGTAATACAAAGCTCATTTCGGTCTCAAATTGTAGCAATTTTTTAACATGGTAAATTATTAGGTCTGGCGAGTGCTTTTGGATTTCTTTAGGACTAATTAAAAATTTTACTTAAAATTCTAAATATCGTTTTAGTTTCTACAAAAGCAAAATTTTTTATGTAACAATTAAAGATTTTGTGTATTATTTGATGTCTAGAATCACAACTTAATTTTTAAAACATAAAAAGATATTTACTCTTTATATCGATTAAGAGATATTGCAATTATGTGAGCCGACACGAGATAGACCCATATCCCCGCTCCCAATCAACATCGATTTCCAACTTGTTCCCAGCTTTAATAAGGGCTTGGGGCTGGTCTTCCCCTCCCAAAATTACCAAGTAATTCCTATTATATTATGACGTCATGGTCTACATTTGTTTATAAGAAATGTTTTTAGTTGCTTCCAAAGGCTTTTTGGACAATAATGTCTCTTGTGTAGAGACTAGCGCTTAAAGGACTGATGTAATGCTTACAATGATTCAAACGCCAACCATTTGTATAATGCATCACTGTTAAGTTAGATGAATGCAAACTGATTATAAGTGTAGTAATGAAAACGTAATAGATAATGCATCTATGTACTAGATAACTTATTATCGTTTTGTTGATAAGTATGCCAATCTGTATTAGAAAATTTGATTTCTTTTTTACTAATTACTATAATACATCATTTTGATACGTGAGTGATCGCTTGTTCTATTAATGCTTACCATTTAGAAAAGGTTTCTCTATGCAGGACTTAATGTTAAATATGTAAAATAAATACTCAATGTAACTGAAATGCATTATCAATAATGTTAGGAGCTATGAAATTATATAATGACTTATATATAAATTACTAGCTGACCCATTAATGCCTCGCTATTGCTATATTTGAGGATCTATATAGATTTAATGAGGGAACTTTAAAAAAAAAAATTGCCAGTATATCGGTCCATTAATTCCAAAAGTTTATTGTGGACAAAGATTCGACAATTCCCTTTTATATATATGTATATACATAGATAGATATATATAGATAGATAGATAGATAGATAGATAGATTTATTATTCTTTAATAAATAATCCTCTAAAAGTGGAAACACTTTATTGTTAATAAGAATTTAAAAAAGTCAATCAGTTACAGGGATTTCATAAAGAAATATAAATAATGATCGTAACAAAATTTTATATTAATTTGTTTATCTTGTTATTCATTTCTTATGCAATTATAGGATGAAACTGTGATTTTTAATTGATAAAATATATAGTTTTTTAGGGCGAAAAATAATTACAATTTTTTTTTAGTTACTATGATTTGCAGACATTATCTCTTATTCAATTCATTACCTTAATTTTATTTATATGTTTTAACCTAAGTCTATCCACATTTTTTTTTTAAGGTCGTATAACTAACGACTCTTTCATTTCTTATTAAGACAGTGTTATATATAGTAAAATTTTTATTCTAATTATTACTCTCTGCATGTTTGGACTTAATAAAATATGTCATATCCCGTAGTAAAATTGGAAACATTAATTTGTTTTCCCTATACTAAATTTTTCTCAATATCTTTTGAGGATTATGCAATTGCCAATATACCATTTTAGTTAGATAATATGATTTTATTTATTAATTTTTTGTTATTCAAGAACACTGGATGAATAGGCAAAATTACGTTTAAAACTCATATATCTACATAATATATAGTTTTTATTTAGGGGTGATCCTATCTTTTCTGCAATTTAAAAGTTGGAACAGAACTAACCAATTCAAGCCATGAAAATATACACTAAATAGAAAATCTAAGATAGTGTTTTTGAGATTTTCTGAATTCAAAATTAACAAGTGAACAGCTTTTTTCTTCTGTTTATAGTTTATATATCAATTGAAAGTAAATACAATAAGCACTAAAATGAGCTATCAAATATCGCTCGAGCACCATCGGTTATGAGAGTATTTTTGTGATCTAAAATATGGTGATATTTCATTTCCGTAATTTTTAATAAAATATATTTTGAATCTATTTAGTTTGTAAGCTCAAGATGATTTCATATATATATATACACATACATAAACTGAAACATAGGAGTTTGAGATTGAAAATTAGGAGTTGAGTTGTCATTTCATATGAAATGATCCGGAAAGGGATTTACGCATAATTGTCGAGCATGCTCATTTAATATAATTGAGTGATGGCATTTTGGTTGATAATGGCATCTAAAGTTTTGGCCGGATTATGAACAAATCACTAAAAGAGTGTTATTATTATTATATGTTTTAGTAATATTACAATATATAGCGCTGAACCGGCTAATTTATATGCGAGAAGTCGACCAAAACATGGTTGGGAGGTTTCTATCAAGTTGACATTATAGATTTGGGATTGGACATTTAGCTTTTCATTACTTTTTATCATTTATTTATCAACATTAATAGTTCTGTTAAAAAAACTTATATGGATGTTTATAGTACGTTAACAAAATTGTATAATATTGTACTTACAGAAAAAATGCAAATAAAATATCAGTTTTTAGAATTCCTGTGACAGTGATCCTTGTGACAGTAAAAATTGTAGAATATAGGGAATGTGGAAGTGATGAGTAATCGGAGATACTCAGAATTTTGTTGCTGCTACGAGCCGAGTACAATGGATTTTAGAGTTTCGTTGTTATTTGTTAAATCTAAAAGTAAATAAGTGTTTAACTGTATTTGAAGGTCATTGAGAAAAGTTAAAGATAGTTAAGAAAGGAATTAAAGTGTATCCATTGAGGGAGGATGGCCTTGGTTTTTCAAGCATTCAATTGTGAATGTACTTATTGTTCTCAATCCAGCCAGTGGTTTATTGTTTTGATGTCCTAGAGCTTACAATGCGCGTCGGTCAGCTCTGCAGAAAGAATTTTCTCTTATAATAATAAGTTTCTTTCAAATTATTTCAATATAGCTAATATTGGGATTTGAAAACGGTCAATTAAATCATTTAATGTGATTTAATAATATAGGATTGGTAAAGTGAGCTCAAAGAGAAACTAGTTCTAAACCGATTTTATATAAGTGATTTCTCCGATCTGACGCGCCCTGAATGCGGAAATCACAAAAATGGCAAGTAATTTTTAACGCTTTTGACGACAATCGAACTAACGTAAATTCAAAAATAGTTTGACAATTCAATTGCTCGTAATAAATAATTTGAATACATTAGGCCAGCTGCGGCTGAATGTCTGTTATGATGTCTCATTCTCAAAGGATTCTTCCTTCACATTTATTCGATATTTTGTACAGTTTGCCTGCAAATTGTCAAAAAAATTTTCAAAATACGGCGGGAAAATCATCAATATAAATGCTTTTTAAAATGCCCATTCTTGAGTTTATTACAATTTCTTTTTTTTCCTACATCCTTATTTAATATTACAATTACAGAACAAAACAAAGTGAACTACTACAGTTCACAGATTACGGGAACAGGGTAGAGAGAGGGGATAAACCTACAAGATTGCGTTCATTGCACTATTGTATTGGTGGTGTAAGTTCATAGTTTAATGTATTTTTTTAAGAGAGATAAATAGTTTAGTTCTAAATAATGCAGCTTATTAGAATTTAAACATGTGCTAGTCGATAGCACCGACTGTATATTTTGTAATTCACCGTTATTAGAATGTTTGTGATTAGTCGTATTAATATGAGATAACTTCGCGGAACTGATCTCAAATGTGTCCATCGTTATTAGCTAACTAGTGACTCGTAAACCAATTCAAATATATATATATATATATATTGGGAATAAAAATTCTTCGAAAATCATTTTTCAAGCATTTCTCGCCAATTCCATATTTTTATTTTATCTACTGTTTTTAATATAAATTAATGACATTTTACTTAATAACTAGAAATATGATGGATGTAATTATAATTGAAATTGGATGTCAAACTCAAACATCATTTATATTTAAAAAAATATCAGTGAATTAATAGAATATGATAAAATATATCTATCTACCTTTTACCGGCATAAGTTAAGCAGTTAGTTAGAGAGTGAGTGATATATGGAGGGGTTAGAGGCTTTCGAATCCGAACTCTGATGGATTTAATGTGGCGTTTAGGTTAATTAGAACGAAGGAGGTCTCTCAGTAATTACTCCTCATTCAGTACTGGCCTGTTGTTATTACAAATGCTCATAGGTGCAGCAATCAGATAAATTCCTGACCCAATTATTCCAGATGATGAATTTTATCTCTCTTAATTTCAGACCCAGACATTTTATTTATTAATTATTTCTATAGTTTAACATTATTAATTATTTGTATAGCTCGGCTTTGCCTTCCACATGGAGGTGGTAATGTTTGGTACGAGTGGTAAATATTGAAGATAGGAATTAGTGTGAGACATATTTATTTTAACTTAAATTAATTTTCTTTATCTAGAATATAAGTTATTTGTCTATTATTTAATTAGGTTGAGTTATGTCGATTAATATTTTTATTTATAAGATATCTTATTTGTATTTTTTAAAAATTTGTTTGTTTCTGTATTCATGGTATGGATGAAAACTTAAAACCCTTATTCTCATTTCTCTTTATAACAGCTGCTCGTATTATTATTCTAAAACTATACTTGGAATCCATATCAAACATTAGGTACATAAGTGATACTGCATAATTAAACTTCTGTTTTGAAATTAGGGCTGATGACTCGTAGATCGTTAGGAAGCTCTACATTTCTCCTTCTATTCTTTAGATCAATTTTCTTATTCTTGCACACCGTACCACTGCCATGGCAAAGTTTTTTAAGATCGTCGTTATAACTCTTGCACCTCTCGCTAGAATTTTTCAATGCAGATAAACTATGTACTGCATGGTGCCAAATACTTTAGAGGAATACAACTTCCTTTCCATCACATTGTGTATTTTACATGTAACTCAATTTCTATAAAAAGTGGACAAGGTTTCTTTGACCTTGGACATCCTGGGTTAAAATTGTTGTTAATATACTTGATTTGTTTATGGACTAATAATAACGTGGATGACCAACATTGTTACAAAAATATTTTATACTGTACAAGGAAATAAGAAGGAACAATGTTGTCACATTGTTGGGACCTAACGACAGCCTAATGTTGGGGCAAGTGGCACCAAATTTTTAAAATAACTAATGAATAAAAATGTTACTTTATTTAGCTTATTTTCTACCATAAATTGTATCTTATGTAAAGTTTTTCAATACATATTCAGCCGTGAGCTTTTTTTCATGTTTGAAAGCCGTGAAGATAAGATGCCAGAGTATCCAAGACATCTTATATTACTTTTATTGGAAAATTATTTAATGGCAGAAAGATTTGTATTAAAATTCTGTTGTGCAAGTTTCTATTGTCTTAAAAAAAATGGAAAATAGATTAATTTTTTATTTAGACCAGTAGTCCCATTATTATTTTTAACAATTTTGCGTCATACTAATGCTATTGTTACTATTTTTATAATAAGTGAGTGGAGTTGTTTTAAGGTGACTTATGATTTATGACATACTCTGACAGTTCACTGCGAATGTAAAAACAATTTATTTTTATTACTTGATTATTCTAATGTTTTTTAATATTGCTGCATCGACGTAAAGAATTTCCCTATTAGCAGTTACATCATTTCTCTTTGGAAAAAGCTAATTCCAAATTACATGCAATTCTGTTTTTCAAGTTTTTCTTCATGAATTATTATTTACCTTTTATTCATTACTACAAACACAAAAGATCATCATTTTACTTATTCAATGTTTATTCGTTTATATTTCTTTGTTTTATAATTATTCATGGATGTTCAAGTAAGTTATTTTACTAACTATGGAGAATCTTTTATTTGTCAATATTTGTTACATTTTTTTTCAAAATTTGTTCATCACAAATGCATCCTCTAAATTGGAAAAAAATAAATAAATAAAATTCTTAAATGCAATTAGAAACTAGTTTTTTTTTATTATCTAAAGCTTAATGGTGAAGGGTTTAAATAGAAAAAGTTAAATTACTCCCCTCCGTCGATTACACGTGGTGCCCGACATTGTTTGTTCATTAAGCGTTTGTTTCCAGACAGGTCTCCACCAACACAATCGTTGGGTGAATTAACGGGCGTACCTACACTCACATCAGAACAACCTTTTGTTTACGGTTATTAGTCTTTATGTCAGCAGCAAGGTTCCAAGTTACCATATAGGTTGACCCTTGTCTCAAAGCTTTTTAGGCTGTCTTACTGAAAAGAGTCGTGTAGGATATTATTATGCATTATTTGCATAATAATAATCTAGCTGCATATACATTGTTTTCTTGAACTATTGTTTCATAATTAATACTGACAACGACAGATATATATATCAACATTACTTTTAATAGTTAGTTTTGAGATTTTATTTTATTATTTTTCAATAGAATTCATTATGTCTTCTAAAGTATCATACTGTAAAGTATCATTTCACATATACGTAAAGAAGTATTAGGAACGATTTTGTTTCTGTAGTATAATTTTATTACTCTCGCATCCATTTTGCAGACGTTCTATGAAGTCTGTTCCTATGTTTGAAGTGAAGCGGCCCTGTCACATTCAAACCTTTAATCTGATAACGATTTCAATAAAGAGTTGATGTTTCTGTTATTATTAGGGTATTTTCCCGGTCTTTTTTTCTAAATACAGATGAAATAATTCTGTTTTTTGTTTGGCCATATACATGTTAAAATGAGAGAAACAGCTATAAGTAGGGTCTGGAATTTTATGCAATGAAAATCGGTAGAATAACCGTTAGAATTCTAATGTGTAATAAAAAACCGTAAAATATAAAGTAAAAACAAATTGCATTGAAAACTCCAAATATTCTATAACTTTTATTATTAAATATTTAAATATATTACTATTGTGCCAACAATAAGTTTTTTCAATCCAATATCCATCCGATCCAATATTAATTAAACATAAATTATAATCAACATGTTTTGAGTCATAAGCTCTCTTTTATAAAATATATTTCATTTGTAAATAAATCTAATGTTATCCCGACTAGATATAATGGTTTAAGTGCACTGCATGCCACCTGATTAGCATAACTTAGTAAATTGGTGAAAATGAGAAACCTTTGGAAAATAAATTCACTGTTTAATTATATACAATTATATCCAATAGCATTCCATAGAAAGGGGTAGTATCTAGTTCTTGGTTTAAATAGGTAGGTAATGGACTTGCAGGAGATATTACTTACAGATGTTCCTCATTTCACTGTCCCCGTGCAACAGTGAAATATCTTTAAAAAAAAAAAAATGGTCATTTTGAGATGTGCATGTAATCTTAGCAATAAAGAATAGATCTATACAGTTATAAACTGTAATATCTCGATTGTATGACATATGTTTTGCTATGATTTTTTATTTTACTGTATAGATTTTCACATGCATATCTCAAAATAGGCATTTTTTGAGATGGTACTCCGTTGAACTGTGACAGCGATATATAACAACACAAATAAACGTTGTTATGCTTAAATAGTTTTATTGTATAACTATGTCGGACATTTGATAATAATTTGCATTAAAAGTGAATATATAATTTCATCAGTTTATAGTTCTCCATAATCCTAATTGGTAAGTTTAAATAGGTCAAAGAAAACCTAAAAGCCCCAATGTTTGAAACCGGACAAAATGGTTTCAAATATAGAAAACGCTACCTTCTAATGAATCTTAATTTACTTTTCTAATTAATTAAGCCATTTAGTAATTAACGTAATTTCCCAACCCAACCAAGCCGCCAGAAGATTCTGAAAGAAACTGTTGTTTCGAATAGAAACATTTTGTTAAAAAAAAAAAAAATCCAGTTTTTTCTTTAAAAGGAATTGGTGTAAAAGAGAAGTTTTTTTTTTTACTGAAACTAAATACTTTTCTAGTTCCATTTTTATGTTTTTAGTCTTTATTATTTTATTATGATGGCAATAATTATTAAAATTAAATTTCCCCATTCAATGTAATGTATTAATAAAGTACACTGAATTTAATTAGTCTTAGTTTTGTATTGTCAACACGATAACCTACAGTCAGAAAAAATAATTCATTTTGGAAACATATAAAATAAATAAAGAGAAGATTTAAGTTTTCTAGGTTTTCAAGGAACTAATCTAACTGAGTGACCGCTTCTGTTTATCTTTATTAAGTGTAATTGCTCTATTACTTTAATATTTTTGTTTGAACTATTAAATGGGGTCAAAAAATAAAATAATTGAATGAAGAAGTTTCTGAATATTTGAATTATTACGTATGTATGCACTATAAACCTTATGATTGCTTAAACTTTAGGTTGGGGTTTGCTATTTAAATATATTTTCCGAATTCTTCGTTAGCTAATAAAGGAACTATTGAATGTTTCATTTTCTTCTTATTTTTTTTTTGCCATTGGAAAGCGGAATTATATTTTAAAATTTATTGATACGAATCTGATTTGGGTATTTTTCCGTATTGCATTTAATTCTCATTCTCTCTAGAGAGCCTTGAAAGATTCTAGCTTTGAAAACAAGATAACCTGAAGTACTCTCAAACTTAATAGGTTTTATTGGAAATATTTTTCAATATATAGATACAAGGCTTTGAAAGTTAAATTAGAGTGCTTGAGAAAAGGAGGAAAACAGGGCTCAGTAATTTCAAAAGAAGCTTAGTGATATTTTTAAGGGCTCATAGTGAAAAAAAATTTTACATTTCCAGTTTTCAATCATTTCTTTTTAATACTTAGGATATTGAAATAAATAAGTTAAACTTGTAGAGGATACGATTTTGCTCAATTTGTTGTAAAAAATGTATATAAAATACTATTTTATAATCACTTTTTTAATGCTACATTCAAAGTATCATTTATTTATTAATGAATTTATCATAAGTATTAATTTATGAATATAAATTTTATAATATACTAGGGGGCAGGGGTGGAGCACCCCCTGTTGACCTAATGGTAGACCAATCCCCATTTTACAAATTAAATAACTCTTCATTTAATTGTACTACTCGCTGCTCAAATTGTACAACTGGACCGCCTGTGGCTCAGGGTGTTGAGGCGTAGGTCTTCGCAACCTAGGAACTGCAGCGGCGTCGGTTAGTATCCGGCCTGGGGAGTCGATTTGTATTTCTGTGGTGGTCTCATGAAATGAAAGCTTGATGCCCCCATGATGTTATAATAGAGTGGTACCCTGCAGATAGCCCCCATATATGTCAGAAATCACAAAGAAGGGGTAAAAATATTAGTTAAAATAGATTACTGTTACAGAGGTGAGCTATATGTGACCACTTCTGATTCGACCGAAAAAAAACTTTTCGCTTGGTCGCTCGAAACCATACAGTGAGAATAATCAGAGGTCGTGCTAAGTCAGTGCCTATTACAGCAATGGAGCTTTAGACGGGAATTGGCTGCATCAACCGTTAGTGAACGAATCCGGCGAAGTAAAATCGAATTCTAGCTAACACATACACCTACTGAAGAACTATTGGTCTCACAATCTAGATTCCTATTGAAAGCTAAATCCTTGATGGAAGAGTATTGCCTTGTTCAGTCCCTTAAGAACCCCGAACAGTTACCATCAGCTCCTGATTCATCGCCGCACTGCCAGCTTTTACACAAGCCGCTAGTCTGCAAGCAGAATACTCCGCCAAACGAACTCTAGGTCATTGTATTGGAAACTTTGCACCCGATTTCCAGTGAAAGAATGGCTGCATATGTACACCGATGGGTCACTGTAGCAAGAGGAAACGAAGGATCAAGTGTGTACTGGGCGTTGAAATGTGTAGCTGCACCTGTTGGTCGCCTTGGGGAAATCCATGCTATTCGTCAGGTCCTAGAGAATATCGAAACGGATGTTATTGTCATTGACATAGTCAGCCTTTGTAACAACATGCCTAAAAAATTCACATGAAGTTTTGGAAGGAAGACGACTTCTGGAGGAGCTTGCCATAAGAGGCACTGCTATGGTTCTGCAATGGATACCTTCACACGTTGGAATCTGGGGAAACGGACTGACGCCTTAGCCACAGAAAGATCCCAGATACCCATGCCTCACGGACCCACTACTTTTGCTGCAGCTACAAGTTTCAACAACGCGTCTCTGAAAAAGAGCTGCAACAAATCTATCAGAAGTCCACTGAAGTTGAGCAGTGGGCTGCCTTCATCAGTCCAAGTGATCGCATACTACCTGATCTTTCCTGTCACGTATCTGTTGCCGCTTTTAGATCAGTTACTGGTCATGATTACCTAAGTGCTCATCTCCAAAGAGTTGGAGTGAGAGATAATCCTGGTTGCTTGTTTCGTTTCGATTCAGATATGACATCCAGCCATTTATATGACTGCTATTCTATGACGAGACCAAGTGATCAAAGTAGGGAAAATTTTTAAATCATTTTTCTGAAGTTGGAATTAGGACGTTGGTTGTTATTGCTTTAATCTACAGACATAACCTAATGTAATATGTTGGAGTGATGTACTATCTCTATTCAGCTAGTTTTTATTAGGTATATAAGTAATATTTTCCTCGTATAAGTCATCCACGGCCAACTATCTCTCATAATTATGATTAATCTTATGGTATTTGATTTAAATATTTTAATATTTATTACTATTTTAGGAACCCGAGACATTGTTTCGGAATTTATATTTATTTTGTCTTATTGTTAATTAAATACATTTTTGACGGGCTGTTGTTTACTAATGTATCTTGATTTTCTGGACTTGTGGGCAATGAGTTGTCCTGATAAGCTTTTCTTGTAAAATGGACCAAACCACGGTGCGAGAAGGAAGCATGCCTCAGCGGGGGATCAGACCGTATAATAAGGATCACGTGTGCTCCAGCTACGAGACGTTACGGGAGGATAGACTTTTATGGCCTTCTTTAGCATGAGGACCGAAGGAACACTACACCATTCTATTCCTGTTATTTAATAGCGCCGTATATCGGGTGGAAGGATCTGTACTCAAAGGTCTAAAAATATATTTAACTTTATGTCCATTAGTCTCATCAATAGTTTGAGTGTCTAGCTTTGTTATTTTAATGGTAACTGACCTAATAAAATTTCTGTTGCTTTGTTTTAGCTGTCTGAGGGATAAAGAAGAATCTATCGTAGTTTAGTTATTTTACTATTTATATTTAACTTTTCTCTACATTCGACTCGAATTATTTCTCCAAATAAGTGATCAAATTTACTGCTATCTCAAAAATTCAAAATTTTTACTTACTTAATTAGATTGATTTAGACATACGGGAGAAATAATAAATGGAGGTTCTCCCTGAACTGCAGGAATTTCAATCATAAGTACAAGAGCCGGGAAGAAAAAAAGCAGTTATCTCACCCCAGTTTTCGATTACTTTAATGAAAGCTATGTATAATTAATAGTCAAAATTGAAGAGTCTGCTGTTTCAAGACCTTAAAAAAACATTAATTTTTCATTCGGAGCTCTATATCTTAAAAACTATCAACAACCCTAGAAAATCTAAGAGAACATTTTTTAGAGAAGACTAAATTTTCTGAAATATTAGCCCTAAAAGAGCTATTTACGTCCAATAGTTCTCGAGATACAGGTTTTTAAAAAGCAAAATTTCATAAATAATGTTGCATGGGACGTACTGAAAGATCAGTAGTTAGTGAATTTATTTTGAAACATTTTTATTTCAAAAACCATTTGACGTACAGATGTCTATTTGCACTAAAATTTAAGCTAGGTTAATGAGCTATAAAGCAGTTTATGATGTTTTTCTTTGTAAATATTACAAAGTTACATTTTTATTTATTTTTGTTATTCTGTTTTGTTACTTTATTAATTTTTTTCTATTATTTTTATTTTTTCTTAACCGTATCCGTTTCATCCTTAAACTCTATTTCATACTTTTTATCATACTGCGACAATGTAATATAATTTATAATGATGCACGTTGATTATGGTTTTAAGAGAAAAAAAGTGTTGTTTGTTGAGTCCAGTTATCAAAAATCATTGTCTTTTGCCTCAATTATTCAAACTTTTGTTGAACAGAAGGCAAGAAGGTTGTTATGTAGAATTGTTGTAAATAAGAAATAATTGATGCTTTACTATTTATTATAGTTATTATGGACACTAATAAAGTAATCAGTGTTCATCTATCACTATTAGTAATAAAAATATTGAGATGTACCTAATTTAAAAAATTAATTCTTACTAGTAATTTTCCTTTTCATATAATATAAGTTTATTGCCTATTTGTTGCAACGTCATAAGTTGAAAAACGTGATTTTTGGTCAATCCTACCGGGACAATTGCAATGCGAAATTTCAACGGAGATGGTATAATTATTATAATATCCTTCTTATTTCATTGATTATAATCCTGCAATTTTATATTTGTTATTACCTACCACAAAAAGTTATATATAAAATGGCGAGTTTTAATTTATGTTGTTGTTGCAGCAAATACACGATATATTAATATGATTAGAAAAAATAAAAAACATGAAATACTGAGTAGAAGGATGTGCGTTTTTGCTCCGTGTCCGGATCAGCTCTAATGTACTATGGTTTTCCTTATCCGCTATTCATTATATTGTTGCTTCTGCTTTTTCCCCCAACTCTCCTCCATTGCTTGGGGTTGGTTTTGTTCATGACAGATTTTACCAATGATAAAGTAGTATACGTCAGTATTGATAGGAATGTATACTTAAACACTATTATTTTAGTGACTTTTGACTCTTCTTCGGGAATCCTTTCTGCTGATGTCACTTCATTAACTCTCTGATATCTTCTTCCACCCTGTACTACCTGTCGAGTTAAGTAGAACAAACCTTTATACATAAGTGATATGTATTTTTGTATATGATTTATGAAGTTAATTTTATTTAGCCAATTAAAAAAAAATTATTTAAGTGCACAAACGATCTTTAGTTTTTTTATTAAAACACTTAAACGATCTTTAAATGAGTTTATTTTGTTTTGCTTTACCTATTTTAATGTTTCATCGCCGCCTTATTTATTTTATTTTCTCTCCGGTTTGTCTAGAAAGCCAGTTGAGCCTGGGCCGGTTAACCGATGTTCTGTTGATGTTAGTTATTTCAAATGCGATAAATCTCAACAGCTTTCTATCAGCGCTAATAATTTTTTTTTTAAATGTTGTTTAATCAATTGCCGTTACATTACTACCCGTAATGGTATTTATGATGCAACTAAGGAATAGAAAGTACAGGTTTTTCAGACTGGTCTTACACCATGCTCCTAACCGACCAAGCCACAAGAACGAAAGCTTACAGAGGTTCGCAGACCACAACTACTCCAGACTTCGCAATATATATAACTTCTGGGTTTTCCTCTTTAGAATGAACTATAGCCGTAATGTTCCATGGCCCTAAGCTTTATTTTTAACTGAAATAATCTATAAATTATAAAGGGTTCTAAGTGGGTATTTTATTTTGGTATCTCTTGCTAAAATTATGTTTTTTATTTTTTTTAAAGAATCAACTCAATAAAATAAAAAAAAAACAATACATGATGAACATGTATACCAACTACAAATATCACGTAAGATATAAGGAAGAACGAACTGCACCACTTTTGTTTCTGGAAGTTTTAAATGAGAATTATGATTACTCATTAAGCTTCTATTAGCTTATTAGTCCTATTTTTTTATATCACTTCTAATACCGTAAGTAAATGTCTGTTTACATACCCTTATTGTTTGCCATTATATCGCTTTTTTTTTCTATATAAATAGGTCTGTTATTTGTCGGAAAAAAAATTGCAGTAAATGTGGGGACACTTCGCTAAGATACTAAAATACCAATCTTCCAACTTCCATTTCTGAGTGCTAAATAAATAATTCAATTCTGAAAAGACAAATTCGAATGTAATTGAATAATTAAAATCATAATATTTGTCAAAATCGGAAATATTTCCCATGAATTATTTAATTTGTTAGAGATAACTATAGCCCTAAAGGATCTCCAAGTTAAAAGAAGACTTTTTAAAATTAAAAACTTAAAGACACCATACTGATTTCACAGTGTCTTAAGATTGATTCTAATCACCAAATAGGAATTTCCGCATTTCGAAATGTTAAAACATTTTTACAATGAATCTAACCAACCAAACAGCCAAAAAGGTATCAGAAATGGGTTAAGAGATAGATCAGCAATCGGCCTGTTTTAAAAGGTCATACGGTTTTACACACCATAAGAAGGAGGTATGACATTTTGATGAAGATGAAGACACCAAAGAAATTAAAGTTCAAAAAATTGGATTGTAGTTGGGTGCAGTTTTCGGCTTAATCCAAACTGGTAAATATTATTTAATTTAGCTCGCCTATATATTTTTTTCAGAATTGGAATCCTATAAAGTTGTAAGACCCTAGAAAGTAAAATACCTGGGCATTAGTGTTGTAAATTAAAAAAAAAAAAAGGAATAATCAAAGTTATATTAACCAGCAGTTCATTTTGTAGTTTTACAACAAAATTAAAGAACAAGATTATAGCATCTTTATTTCGTATTATAAAACCAGGCTTTACTTAACTTATTATTCACTACTTATTGACCATTGTGTCTGAGGAACATCATGGTTCCCGTTATGCTATACTGCTACTATTGGTTAAAGTTATAATTTATTTTTTCCAAATATATGAATAATGTGACGTACTCAAGCATTTTTACTGCCTTGTTAAACTTATCTGCTGAGTGTAATTATTATTGAAACGATTGAAATTTTCGTAAAGTTTTGATAAAAAAAATAAAAACTTCACTTATCGTAATTCAGTTCGGACTAAAGGGGTGTGAAATATTACCACCCTGCATACGTCTCCAAGTTTTGATTAGATTAGTGGGTTCGTGTTATAATTATCGCCGTTTCAATTTAAAACAAAAAATCATGAACTCTCATGAATTGCTAAAATTATGAACAAAAATATTGTATTTCTCTGTTGTTAAAAAAAAATCGTATTTTAGGGCTTCTCTAGTTACTAATAACGAATATAAATTTTATTTCTTCCTAGAATACAACTGTTTAACTAAAGATAACCAAGCCATAATGCAATCGGGAATGATCGGGTGGTCTCGGTCTTGGCTTTTCAAGTATTAGCAATGTTTGTATCGGTACAATAAAGTACCATATTACATTTTCTTTACTTAACTGGGGAGGAGATAAAACAATGTTTTCCTCCCAGTGATCGTATAATTTTTATTTTTTTTGAAAGCTTGTGGCTATTGATCAATGTCTGATGGAAGAACATTTAATTTTAGAATCAGTTGAATGAGACTAATTTACTTTCTAAGACTTCCTGTCAGTAAGGCTGTAAGCAACTCTATAGAATTGATTTGTGTGCTGATTGCTTAGTAAATTAGGTTTGTTGCATCTCTAGTCCTTTTAAACATTGCGCTGCATTTATTTTGCGTTCTTCCCTGGTGATTTTACAGCAGAATTCCCTAAATCTATTTTTGTAATGTTTTTGAAATTGTAATTCTTAAATTCCTTACGACTAGTCTTCAGAAGTCCATACATCTGGGTAAAACAAAAACACTTAAACAATAATGTGTCTAAGAGACTAAGGCCAGAGGTGTAGCTGTGTACAGCACCAGGAGGGCAGATGTGAGGTTGCTGAAGTATGGTGTTCTTCTACCTGACTTCATAGAAAGGTATTTTTTACCTTCGGAGTTTTAGGGTTTCCAGTCTCTCTCATTCACATGGCATAGGTCAGGGTCAATCATGTGGACTGGCTGATTATAATTTACTTACTCCTGTCTGGGAATAGTTTCGATTATTCATATTAGTTAAAATATTTTTAAATATATCGAAATACAATTACTCCTCGTTTTAACTGTTTATAGAATACACAGCATTTAAATAATCAATTAATAACTTTTGATCTGTTATTAGTTTTAGTTATTATACGTTTGAGGTGCCTCATATTTACGATGAAAGAAAAAAATCTGTATTAAATGAATTTTTATTTTTAAAAACAACTTTTATTTATATTTACTTATATAATATTTATTATTTTTTCTTTCTCATCCTACATCTTTTTCTGAGTCTAAAGTGGGTTATAAGTGATTGATATCCTTTAGGCAGTGGTTTTGGTTACATGTAATACATAGAAA
>NW_027106076.1:143597-145761 GCF_000696795.3 Halyomorpha halys | reverse complement strand
CAACGGCATTTCTTAGCAAAAAATACATTAGGCAATGTTATTGCCCTTTTCTATGTTTTTATGGAGTTCTGAATCTGAACTGATTTAACAAGATTTCTTGCTGGGTTTTGAGATATATGACTTTTTATTATATTTTATACAAAAGAAAACATTTTTTAAAATACACAAGTTTACCAAATTTGATCTCGACTGCAGCCCTGAGTTCAAAGGTTTCTGAAATATAGCTCTTCAAAACTTGGTTATTTTCAGAAATTTCAAGTTCTAGGTCAACTTTTGATTCAATTAACGTGAAAATTACTAATCCTATGATTAATACGTTAAGAGTCAAATTTTAGTAAATCTAAATAGTTTTAATTCAATTACAGAACAGCATCTGTCATTCCACAGTTGTTGAAACAAACCAAAAGTTTTACGTAAATTGATTCGATCTAGTCCCTTTGTCCCTCGACCTCCCTTCTAATATTTGAAAATTATCGGATCTACAGTGTTGCATCTTTGCTCAAATTGTGAAGAATTAAAAAAAATATTATAATTTAAAAAACGTCAGGTTTTTTTTCCACAGCCATAAAACACAAAAAAGTGCACAGTAGTACAAGTACACACGCTTAAGTACAAACGAAAAAAAAGAGGACAATTTCGTGATTCCCTTTCGCGAATATCGAAAGCGCACATACGAATTTTGTTAGACCACTGCAGGATAAGAATCAGGCCCCCGAAATTATGGGGTAAAATGATAAAATCGACAACTGAAGTTTTTTAAAATTGTTTGCCATATGGTCGTTGTCTAAAAATGTAACTGAACTTTTTTAAGTAAAGTTAAAACTGAGCAACTTTTCTTTTTTAATGTTTTTTTTGATAAAATGGTCATTTCTAGAAAAGTAAAAAAAAATGGTTTCTTTAGGTTGTATTTGACTTAAACCATAATAAGCCTACTTATCTCGATTACTGGATCACAGTTCTCGTCATTTAGAAGAACAAATTACAACCCTGTTAGATTTTTAGTTGAAGTTAGCCGATTTTTCAGAAATATCAGGTGGTAGATGCCAATCGCCCTTTGCGCGACCGCGCGACACCGATGGTCACTTGTTCGAATTAAGTAATAATCAAATTTAGAAAATAAAATTAAGAATATCCGGATAGGACTTTAAATATTCAACCACAACACTAAAAAAAATAGGTTCTACCACCAGTTTGTTTATAGATACTCATAGTATATATTTGCTTGATTTCTTGTTAACTTGATCATTACTTCTTCAATATTATATTGAAATACAATTTCTCCTTGTTTTAACTTTTTATAAACACACTAACCCTCTAATTCAAGGACTATCAACACTAGACTTAGCAGATACGAGACGACGTTTACGAAGGAGCTGGAATAGGGACCTCTTAAATTTATTTTTAAATTTCAATTTTAATGGGGAGGCATCATTGGATGACCTTAACCTTCATGCCTTCATGACATTTTTATTTTATTTATTTATTTTTATTATTATTATTATTTTTTCTCTCTCTACATCTCATTCGCTGGTTGTAAAAATACTTTTACAGTTGTGAATAAACTAAATAATGTTAAAAAAACCAAAAAAATCTTTTTATAAAATGCACAGCAATTAAATGATTAATTAATAACTTTTGATATGTACTAGTTTTAGATGTTATATCTATAGCCTCATATTTACGAGGAAAGAACGAATCCGTTATAAATGACTTTTTATTTTAAAAATTGAAAAGTTGTAATCACTTTCCTCAAACGAGTATCACTTCCATGGTGAACTTCATAAGTGAATATGCAATGACATCATCCAACTTTTTTATTTCAAGATCTTCCCACAATCATTTCCGGTTTACCGACGGCGGGTTATGGCAGTGTAACAGTTTCCCGATCTTCTGTTTTGAAATAAAGAATGATTATATGTATATATAATTGACCGTAAAAATTGATATATAAGAAGATGGTCAGGGTTGCGGTCAGAAGTGAAACAAAAATAGTTTACAACTATTTATTTTCCAACGTTTCGCCCCACTTTGCAGGGCTTCATCAGGGCTAAAAAGATACAAAATGAAAGTATGATAAGATACAATGATAGGAATAAAAATAAAAAGATACAATGAAAAGAATAAAAAACAAGTAACAAAGGCAAGAGTAAAAGTTTCATATAAA
>NW_027106076.1:140633-143332 GCF_000696795.3 Halyomorpha halys | reverse complement strand
GGAAAATAAATAGTTGTAAACTATTTTTGTTTCACTTCTGACCGCAACCCTGACCATCTTCTTATATATAAAGAATGATTAATTCATTTTACTGAAAGACAATATTTTATTTTGTACGTGTTGGAGGTATCTTATTCGGGGACAGTGCCTTCTCAATGCCTCTATTCCTAAAGCTATTACACAGATCGGAAGATGAATGGCTATACATTTTTTATGAACGACACCGACATCCGGGAGCCAGGTACTATAAAATCTGCCACCCTCTTCCTCCCCCTGCCAACATAATCTGCTGACAGACCCTGAGGATCAGTTAGTAAGTGGTCGGTTGCTTTCATACTAACAGCCACATTAATATTAGAGCTGTATACCCCTGCTCCAACCTTTTGTGCACATTAATAACTTCCTGCCTCACTAATCCCTCTAAACTGAATAAACGGATCTTGTTTGCCCAACAGTGGCCAGTCTATTAATTTTTTACGTACCCGGGTCTCATTGATGACGGGTTTTGAAGGAAATAATCAGCTTATTTAGGATTTTTTTAAATTGTTAGCAACCACTATTTAGTACTTACAAGGCAGTACTAAATAGTGGTACGACGTAAACGGAAAAACGTCGACACACATTTTCTTTCGATTAGATACACGAGAGTTTAATGATATTTTGTGTGTACACTTAGGTTCTGTATTATTTTAGTCCTACTTTTTTTTAGATAAACAAAACAATTTAAAGCAAACGAGCTTATCGCTTTTTATGATAAGAATCTTAATATAACTTTCGTTAATTTATTGATATTGCAAACAGGCATTATTTGTGATGATCACATTAATACTATTAAGTCTCTAGATTGACGCTCTGACTGTAGCTAAATTGTTTCCGGAGTATTATTGGAATATTCCAAAACCTCAAGTCTCCCAAATACCTTTAAATAACTAATCACATTGTAACGTTACGCTCCACATAATTGCTGCCAAGATACCCTTCGTCTCATAACAATGGAAAATAAACTTACAAGTGGAGGTAGTGTCACACTCTTTGACTTAAGCATGCAATGAAAAGTGTTAATATTAGAGAAGTCATTACAGCAACTTTCTCGAAGGGGGGAATCTAAAATTTGTCAACAATATCTGTCGGATTTCCCAACTTTCTGGAGGCCTGAGGAAGTTTCCCCGAAATTAGCCTTTTCCCAGAAAACTAACATCTATAATTAGAATTATTGAGCAATTTGTACTAAAAAAAGCTCCTTTGAGGAATGTTTTACCACAAGTTCTTAAATTATAATTTTATCTACAAAATTATTGTGGGGGGGAGAGATAACACGTACAGATATATGTATGTGTATGTAGATAATATATTTTGTATAATGAAGATCTGGAAATCGCTCGAAGGTTCAATCTTTGATCACTGCCATTAGAAGAAACAGTGGAGAGTATGGCTTTTAACCTCCAAAAAGCTTAAAATTATTATGGATGTGAAATGATCGTGGCTAAATATGTTTTTTAAATTTACTTATATAAGTTAATTTGGAATTTTACCTAAAGAATTCTATACATGCACTCCCATAATCAGTTCCGGTCTGTAAAATATCGTGTGTTATATAATAGCGGTTATGGTTGAATGGTTATGTTTTAGATATTGTGTGTAACAATGGTGACTTAATTATCACTAACGATGGCTTTATATAAAGCCATTTCCGTGGTGGCGGAAGTCAATCAAAAGTCCTTTGTAGCAACGATGTTTGATGCATAAACAGTGAAAGGCATTTGTATCCTTTAAATAGTTTATAGGATTTAATGATTGGTTAGTGATTTAAAAAAAACAAAAAACATTTCCCCTATTCTTTTGCATTAATAAACCCAAATGCCTACATTCAAATATATTTTCACTCGATTGATTATTCCTTAGTAAAAAAATATAGTTGACTGTTTAACTAGAAACGGTCTGTTACTAAGATTCTCTAGCTAGATCCTAGTAAATAACAAGATTATTAGTTCTTATCGATCAAGTGCCTAGTTATGGTGATTTTTAATTGTTTGTAATTTATTAAACTTTATGATGGGGAGATAAAATATAAACGACATTGTATAACTTAATTGATTGATAGTTCATCAATGAATGGCTTGTTAGTGAACATTAATGGTAGAGTTTCATGAGGTGTTTGTCTTTCAATATTTTATTTTGTCTATTCTTTCTTATAAAATCTTCTGTATTACTAGAAGTAGCAGTTCGGATAATATTTATAAGATAATTTGAATAAAATAGAAAATATAATTTTTAATTTATTGCGTGTATATATATTACTTGCTATTAAATTCTCAGGAACCTTCGAAACTACAACTTTGAAAGGATTTTATATTAATTCAATTTATGTATTTTATTAAAATTATAAAACTGGTTTCGAAAAATTCAATGTAGCCAATATAATGTCTCATAAACCAAAGAAAATGATAGTAAAATGGTTGGTAACGTTTAATTTCTGCTAGTATATTGTTAAACATTTGAAAAAGGTTTTGTAAAAATAAATTAGTAATTCCGCCAATAAATATACAAAATATCTTGTTTTTGAAATCTCTTCTTTTTTAGTTTTAAGATGTTAATTATCATAAAGCCTGTCCAGAGATGTTTATCTTGGTGACTAGTATTTACCGATTATGAATTGTTATATTGGTGGGTTACATCGTCAAAAGTTGCATAGATCTGTT